>NC_134484.1:228887811-229150314 GCF_040206685.1 Ascaphus truei
GTTAAGGTTAAAAGAGATTATGTTATACGTAAACTTGGCATTACTCCCATTCGGACACTGAATAAAGCCTTTTTCTAGAGAGAAAATGAGAGAAGAGAGAGAGAGGGAATGACAAAATATCTCTCCCCCCCTCTCCTTCTCTCTATCTGTCTCCCCCTCTCTCTCTCCCTCTCCCTCTCTCTCTCCCTCTCCCTCTCTCCCTCTCCCTCTCTCCCTCTCCCTCTCTCTCTCTCCCTCCCTCCCTCTCTCCCTCCCTCCCTCCCTCTGTCCCGCGGCCTGGATGAGCGTAACACAAAAACAAATGTAACGGTGTTTGCCCGGGCCAATCTCATATTGCCCCCCCTATGTGGACACTGACCCATGTTACAAGGCATAATAGTGTGGTGCATCTGCTGGCTTACAGGACTCCTGAGTCTCCCGCTTGATGGTATTATGGGGAATGGCATAAGGACTGGCTTATGAGGTAATGCTGAGTTATACTCACTCATGGTACAGCGCCTCCATCTCTTCCAGACCCCCAGCATAGTAGGGAGGAGTCTCTGAAAGAGAGCCTCTATGTGCACCTTCTTCCAAGTGACTCCACAATCAGGACAGAAGTGATATCTTTCTTTGGCATCCTTTATTGTCACCACACATGGACAGCCGCCCATCATAGCGGCCGGTCTTCTAGCCGCTCAACTCAGGTTGCCAACCCAAAGGAAGTCCCTGACCATACACTCCCAGGCAAGGGCACTGAAAGCAGGTCTAGCTCTTCCCTTACTCCCTGATGGAGTAAGAGGAATAGTCTTCCACACCACTCCCTTGAGGGAGGGCCACAAACACTGCCAGAGCCCTGACAGGTTGCTGGATAGACTCACCTCACTCAGATGGTGAGGCACACACTGACTAAATTCAGGAAGTGCTGCATATTATATAGATTCAGTAGGCACCACCCCTGTGTCACTGTAAGTGGACACAGAACCTGATGTCACTTCCTTCACTGAATAATACACAGCACAGGAGGTGAGGGCAAACCCCATGATTACTCCTGGCAAACGTGTCCTTAACAGGGATTATTGCACAGGAGGAGAAGACATGTAACCCCAAAACTACACAGGGCTACACATACATAATGTCATGCATTTCAAGGTTAACTTTACATGACATTAGGCCTGTGCTAATTAGATGTATTCCGGTCATTGTTTTGAATATAATTATCTTTGTGGATATGTGCTAACTTCAGGGAAAGTAATAAAGATAAAACCGTGTCAAAGCTCCAGGAGGTTGGAAATAAAGCCTTAAGGCAGTGGTAAAGTGATAATAGGAGTTGACACCCGAAAATAAAGGATTAAGGGGCTGCAGTTTTCTGTGTTCAGATAGATAATGGTGACAAGGAGGGGACACAGGGGGGACAACCAATTGTGAGGTGCTGTCACTAATGTCCCCCTTACCCTGGCTATGCCCGGCGTGGAGTACCCTTTACTCACGATGATACGCCGCCTTGATCATCCTTTCTTGCTGCAGCTGCCCTGACGCTGCCAAAAGCGTCACCTCCAGGCATCCGGTGGTGAAGCAGATTCTCATTCACAGCAATAGAACAAGGTAAGAATCAAAAATCCAGCCGTTCCATGATACAAAAAGTAGGCACTCACCAGCAAAAAGGGGTTAAAAAGTTATACTTTAATGGACTACATAAAAAACAAAAAAACAGACAGTACTAACTACTCTTCCACATGTTTCACGCCTACTGTGGCGCTTTCTCCTTGAGAAAGCGCCATAGTAGGCGTGAAACATGTGGGAGAGTAGTTAGTACTGTCTTTTTTTGTTTTTGTTTTTTATGTAGTTCATTAAAGCATACCTTTTTAACCCCTTTTTTGCTGGTGAGTGCCTACTTTTTGTATTATGGAGCGGCTGGATTTTTGATTCTTACCTTGTTCTGTTCAGGGAAAGTAATGTCTGTTGCTGTTTTAGGTAACATCATGTTATAAGACCTGATATAACAGCTTTGGGATGTAGCCCATTGTCCTAAGCATTTTATATTCACATATTTTGAATAGGGCTTCACACTTTCCTGACATAAAGGAGACTTTATAGCATATTAAATCAGCATCACTTAATCATGAAGAGAAACCTGTTCAGTGAAGAAAGATCCTCTTTGCTAAGTATTCACCTTTTTATTGTTTTGATAACATCAGTTGTTACCATGGAAACCTCTGTTGTTTCAATGTGTGTGGATGACAGCAGTCATATTAATTTCCCTGGCATGCAAATTTCCAGCAAATGATATCTTCAGAATTACAGAATTTAAAATGCCTTCGATTGCTAAATACAGTGGTAGAAATAAATGTTTTAGAAAAAAATGTTTTTTATGGCAAGTACAGTTGAGTTGATTTCTTTAATGATTAGGTATTTAAAGATGTCTACCACTTTGCTTCACAAACCATTTTATTGAACATTTTCAATTTTATTAAATAATTTACAGTGTGAATAGATTAGGGTTTTTTTGACATTTGAAAACTATCACAGAAATAATCACATAATTAGGTGATTTCTTGCAAGTTTTAATGAATTTCCAGCAATGTTTCCAAAAATCGCCTTTATACTATTATGTGCAAAGCACTTGGGTGAGATAAGCAGTAAATATGTGTGAAACATTTGAAAAGTGTTGGAAAAAATGACAAACTGCCAAAAATCTGCAAGTAACAATACTTATCGGAGAGAGTTCAATTTTGCTCTAGTTTCGCTGGTCGTCTTGCAAAATTCTTGACAAAATTAGATTATGCAGTGAAAGTTTGTCTATGTTAAAAAGTGAAAAAACATGAAGCAAGCTTTAAAAAAGAATGACTCTACGTTTCCATCATTGCACACAAAAGTATTCGCACAAACTGGGACAACATTGTGCACCTCTAGTAAGAAGTTTGTATAATGTTATATTTACTATGTATGCAACAACCAAGGTGGAAATAGTGTATAGCAGGGGTCTCAAACTCAGTCCTCAAGGGCCACCAACAGGCCTAGTTTTACAGATATCCCTGCTCAATCAGTGGCTTAGTAGAAGACAGAGCCACTGATTGAGGCACCTGTGCTGAAGCAGGGATATTGATAAAACCTGGCCTGTTGGTGGCCCTTGAGGACTACGTTTGAGACCCCTGGTGTATAGGCTTATTGTCTAAAGTAATTATCATGCAGTATACAATATCCTGTTGCATATTGTAGGAACCATCATGGCATGGGAAATGTTGACTCGGTAGAAGACAAGAAACAGTAATCCTTGAAACATCTGTTTACTTTGCACCTGTCGATATTTGAAATCAAAGTTTCATGTGATTTAATGAAAATTGAACAGGTACCAGATAGCAGTACTATATGTAACATGCATATTTGCTTGCTGATGTGTGCTTATTAACTGAATGCATTTTGCAACACACTCTCTCTGCTGACATTATTACACGTCGAACAGGGATCATTTGAAAACGGGAAAACAAACAAACCGATACAAACTTTAATCAGTCTTCTGCTGTGTTATTTGGCCATTCATCTGGTAAGTTAATGAGGGCAGCATGACAGAAATCAATAAACATTGCAGTAAAGCTTCATAATACTGTATTTTGTTAGAGGGAAATCTCAAACATGAAGTCCAGTTTTAAATGGTATTGTAGGTGCTGTTATTTAGTTAATGTGTTCACTTAGCTTATCTGATTCGTCCCCCGTTGCTAATTAAAGGTGCAATCCCTGGTAGCTGACCAACAATTACTTTTAGTAAAGAATTTAATTTAATTGGCTTCCTCAAACAAATGTGACTATACTTAAAGCAGAGATTTGGCTGCTTGTGTTTTTGGTGGGGGTTGGGAAATTAAGTACAAATTCATTTTTATTAGGGCGTGTGAATGTGGGGTGTCTGTATTAATAGGGTAGATTCTTCCTTTATCCCACCCTGTGCTTATCATAGAGCCAATAGATAAGGGGAAGGAGAGAGAGCTGGTCCTGGCTGTTCAAACGCTGGCTGTTTAGCACATGGTAACATCACACAAAATGGAGTAGCTAGAGGAAATCAAAAACACCCTAATGTATAAAATTGCCATGTTTAGAAATTAACTTAAAAGAATATAAAAAAAATACGGTTATGTGTCTAATTTTGGTTAAATAGGGCATCAATCATCCAGATTTAACCCTTTAGACATGTCATTCCCATGCGTTCACTTTGGCCCGAGGAGGGACTGCCCTTTAAATGCAGTGAATATACAAATGAATATACAAACTCTCACATTTCAAAAGAACAATGGAAAGTAATCCGTTTACCTTCCTCATTTGCCTGACTCGGAGAGCTTCCCCATTCCATTCTTTGGCACAATAATAGAGCACATCAACTTCTGCATTAACACTCAAGTTCTCTGAACAGAAATGCAAAAAAAAAGAAAGACAATGGAATGATGATAATATTTGCTTCTCTTTTTCTAAGATTTTATAGAACTGCAATAAAAAAAAAAAAAAAAAAAAATACTCACTTTTTGTTTTAAATTGTCCTTGACAAGGCATATTCCACCTGCAAAGGAGACATTGTTAAAGAAGACATTAAAGTGGATTGGGAAATAGGTGCAAATGAACATTGCAGAGATCCTTTTTAAAAAGGACTGTTTACATACCACTTTGACAACTGGGTTGTAGAACATTGCCACATCAAAAACAGAATAGTGACAACTCGGGCAAGAGAATGGTTCACTATCTTCCACACCATGCTCAGGATCTCGTGAAGAGGGGACATCTTTGACTGCTCTTTAGACGTTTCTAGAAGAAATCATACACATGAAATGTACAGTATGCCTCAGTTGTACGTTTTCAAGTTGTTCAACAATTATGCAACTGGTTATAAATGATGGAGTATTTTTCCTTTTTATGTGTTCCCAACTAATACTTAAGTACTGAAATAATATAAGTTCCTTTGTGAATCCTCCATAGTTTGGCCTGCAACTACTGTATGTAGAGCAATCCTGTGCATGACTGTGGATGACCACTCACTTGCAACTATGTAAATATTATTTGTACTTAGGGATCAGAGACTCCTGGCAAAACATGCACTGACTCCCGATGATATCTACGGCTGCTTATTCTCTGTACCCACTCTCAATTTCCATAACTCTCCACCAAATACTGCAGAAAAGTGCTTTTAAGTTCCTACAATAGGCAGAAGGACACCACACACAAACAACATTGTAAATGTTTGTGAGTTGTAATTTACGTGTGTGTGTTAATAACAATTTCAATTAGGTTTTTAGAACTCCTAGGAGAAGGAACGTTTCATGATGAATACTCTGTGATTGCAGTACAACATACAATGGTTGTTACAACTTAGCTTTCATGGACACTACCATTTTTTCAGCAAGTCTAGCACACTTAGACTAGTTGGATTGTTGAAAGTTATGTAATCTGCTTTAATTGTAGTTGAAACAACTTGCAATGCCAAGTAAAAGTAAGAAATGTACGCTGTGAGGTCTGACAGAAAACTGTTACGAGATAACTATCGTGTTCGCTACAAGTGTCAGTCTTGTTTCCAAGACTTGTATGCCTCCTTGTCATTTTACATCTCATTGTGTGCCTCTAGATGCATATCTCCATATTTTACTGGAGATCTCAAAAGCTTCTATCACAGTGTGTGTTCATTTAAATGTTCGAAAGCAAAAAGTAGAGGCGCACCGGTGGCCTTCAAAATACAAAAAATATTTAATGGACAAGGACCCACGTTTCGGTTCACACGAGTACCTAGACCGGAGTGCTACTACATTTTGCTTTCACGTTATCGGCGGTTCGCGCGATTTCACTGGACTGTTGCTGTTGAGCATCTGTGGCACCTATTTCAAGTACCGAGGGTGCACCTGTCTTGGGTGACTTCATGTAAAAGTCTGTGAATTTGCTGCGCTAACTTTTTCATGTTTTTCTCTTGAATAACTAATGTTTTTGCGAAAGGTCACATTGCTCTAAAATTCACAAAAACAGACAGAGGTGCAACAGTTTTGCCCGATTACCATGAAATTCTACCATTTTTCACCAGTTTTCCACACACAACAGGTAGTAAATTGCGGTATGTCAAAACAGTCATGTGATCTTGCCCATTGACTTTTTAAAGCTTGGCCATTTAGTTTTTACTAAGTTTGCCGCTTTCACCGGTTTCCCATTTTTCACAAAGAAAGAACTGCAAATCCTGCTTGATTAGTAAACCTGAGCGAACAATTTACACATCTCTGCTCAATTAGTCCTATAGTGCATATTCCCATATTACTCTGCTTCAACACGTTCCTTAAAATCCCCACAGTATGCATCAGTATCAGTATTGTTTCATCCAAACTGTACAGTTATTGTGCCATGTAAATAAAACATATGTGGGCTAGGAACAGTAAATGACAATTAGAGAGGCCCAGTTGTAGGATGATTGCTCTGGAACGGTGTTGAAATGGTATATTATCCCATACTGGCCTGATAGTTTCAGTCAATTCTATTGTGTTCAGAATTCACTGGAATTAGATTACTTTTATAAATTAAGTACTAATTATAATATTTAATACAATCAAAAAACTACCAAAACAAAATTTGTTTAAAGAAACACTATATAAATAAATAAATAAATAAAAATGATAGCGCTAGTGGTTACTAGGTGTTTTGATAAGCTTCATAGTTACAATGCTATAATTAAAAATATATATTTTTGTGGACGTTACATTTTTATGTTTCATAAATAATGTTATTTCATTACTTTTTAAATCCACAATCCAATCCATCTGGAGCTCAATTAAAATGATGATAAAGCCTTGTTTCCCAAGTATAACCATACATTATATATAAAAAAATAAAAATCCAAGCTAATGTTATGTTATGCAATCCCATTTATAAAACAAAGAAATATAAAAAGAAAGCATTGAACCTCTATAACAGCTAATGCCGCTGTTTGGTTTCTAAGCATGAAATGTACACCAATTATTCTACATTTTTGTTATAATCCAAAGCAGTCAAGAATAACAGATCAATAAATAATATTGATTCAGGAAGCAGTCACTGCTACATATCCCAACCTTCTAACATTCTGAATGCAAACGTTTCAAGCATTGACCCCAATGCAATATGCTGTATAGATGTCTCCTCCTTGCTTAGAAGGTTTCAGCTCTGTGCAAATTAACAAGGAAATCTGACCCATTTCATAAAGTTAAGGCGGTTATTCATTAAACTACCATAGTGCAGATCGGGGCACAATTGCATGGAACTCACACTGAAGTGAATAGAAGTTTCCATGCGATGCTGCCTGCTCAGCACTACTGCAGCTATATGGATAAGGGAGGATTCACTAAACACCATTAAATCAGGGCACATAAGGACATGGAACCTAAAACAGGAACAGACACGTCATGTTCGCCGAGTTAACGTGGTACTGAGCTAATTATTTGCAAAAGGAAATCGTAATCAAGCACATTAGCATAGACTTAATGTCATGCTATGAGTTGACTTCCATAATGCCAGGCTGGCGGCGTGTGCAGCTGAGATCCCCGTCTGCAGGGGGAAAGACGGGGGCAGCGTGGCGGGGGCGTGGTGCTGTTACACCATCCAGACATTGAAAAAGTCATACTGCAGGCCCCGGATAGGACTACTGATATTAGATTAGCTCTGACTTAACTAACATATTGTTACTTAACCACGTTAACCTTCATTTAGTGCAGTTTAGTGAATAGGGGATTATTACTAGTGTCCTCTAACCCAGCAGTGCGGAAACTAGGGGGGTGCGCTTGTCGGGGCAGGAGTTTTTGCTGGAGGGGGGGGGGGCGCGGGCAGTTGCAGAGGAACCACGCTCTTCCCCCAGGCATTTAATTAAATGCTCTGTGATCACATGAGGCCCCTGCAACACTCCACTTACCGGATTCAGCCATGGCAACACGGCATGAAATGACGCCAAGGACCATGTGATGTGACATTACACGCATCAAATTACCCCGTAGCTTCATTAGACGCGGATACAAGGTGGAAGGGGGGGGGGTGCGAGAGTCAGGGAAGGGAAGACAGGGGGGCGCAGCTTCAAAAGTTTGCGCTCCCCTGATCTAACCCTATGTTCTTTCTGGGAGAAAAAAATAACTTAGTGTTATGTTATTGTCCTTAGTTTTACCACTCATACCCAATAAAGAGAGCAAAAAAGGCGTTCATTGAATGTTAGAATAGCTACCTAGGTCATGTTCCAGAAGGACAAATTCCACAAAGTCACAAAAAATGAAATCAAGAAAAAATTAAAACAGCTCCATAGATTACGCAATGGTGAAATAAACGCAGCACATGCCCCCCAATACAAACGATGAAAGATCAATAGGACACAGTCTAGCTGTGTCCTTTTTTGTGTAACTTTTTCCTACTTACCTTTGAATTTTGTCTTTTTGCATGTTTTATTTTGGTTAATTTTTTATAATTTGACCATACTGCATGTGGGGCTGTGTTAAGTGTGAGGCCATCATCCTTTACATTTTTAGTTTTTATACGTGTGCATAGATGTCATATTTGTGTCTAATAAACCCTTTTTGTATTTTTTTTTAAAGTTCCCCTGTGTGTTTATATGAGGTTCTGTTTTCTGTATGTAACAGTGCTACATGTACTTCACCTAAAATAAGCCTGTGCTTTCAACAGACTAGATAATATATCAGATATTAGCAGATATATGTATTCATATATTTTATTTGTATGCCATCAACTATGTACAATGCCCCAGATAAATAGAATACAGAACACATTACACAGAAATGAATAGTAAAATAGGGATAGGTGCTTCAAACAGAAAAGAACAGCTGCCTGGAAGAACGTATAATGTAAGTAAAGCCTCCTCGGTCCAGGCAGGTACTGTATGCCAGCTGACTGATGGAAACACAAGACTAATCATGTACTGTATGTGTGCCACTGGTTTGTTTTTTAAAGCATTATGTTTAATCAACACAGTCTGAAGCATAAAAAAGTAGGAGGATGAAGCCAGCAGCTCTATGAGCCTATGTATCAACTGAAAGATTGACCTTGATTTTGTGTCATAAATTATAGTGCAAAAAAAGGCACTCTTGCCTGTGATGGTGAACGGGTACCCAGGCCATAAATAAAGGTATTATGCCCGGTTGGGGGCCCCTGAGCCATATTGGGGAATTGTGAGTGTCAGCTCTTCAACCCAATTGTGGTATATAACTGCTTGTATAATAAAGATGTATGTGGTTTTACTGTTCCACGAGTGCTAACCAGCAGGTTATGTGCAAGGCGTGAGAGTCAGGGGTGATTTTACGGTAAAATGTTGTCAGGGTATGTTTGGGTAGAAGGGGCCAATGTTGCAGGTTACCCGAAACATGCACTCAGGACTCCCCCCAGATTCCTGAGGACATGAGGAACACAGACCACCAGATAAAATCCTCCTTAGAACGCAGTTTGCAGCTCACCGCCAAATTCCCCTGCTTCAGAACAAACCAGAGCAGTACGGCCGGACAGTAACTGGGTTACATTCCAGGTCCCGGGATATGCCCGAATCTCAGGACCCAGTGAAGGGTTCCGTAACTCTCTCTTTAAGTTAAAGCGTAGAGTGTCAGCTCTGCAGCCAACTGCTGGCTGCAGTCCTGTGAATGTGTATAAATTGTCTATATGCGCCCAGCTAGGGAGGAGAGGGCCATATCACCGTATTAAGGGTTAATGAATACCCACAACCTACATGGGGCATAAGGGGTTACGCCAGCTCAGGATAAAGCTGAGAGTTTATTGGGGTGTAAGGAAAATGGTTGTCAGGTTAGAATAAAACTGTGGTAAGTTAGGTTTTTGAAGTAATGTCATAGGAAGTAATTTAGTATGGACAAAAAAGCCATTTGCTTAGGAAGCTGCTCCGCCTCTCGGTTTCAAAGGACCAACTTCAAAGGCCAGGAGATGAAGGTGTTAAATCCTTTGTTAGCAGGAGGGGGGTGAAGGAGACTGGATGGCACCCGGTAAGAGGAGCAGGGTCCCATCTGCTAAGTGTTAGGTGGGAGGGGGAGAGCAAAACAGATTTCCCTGACATATGTCTAGCTGTCAGGGGAAAGGCAGGTCACACGGCTGGGAGCCTGTTTGGGGCCTACCCATCTTCTCTTCCCTACGGGAAGGAGTGAGTGTGAACCAATACTCTGCCTCTGCGAGGGAGGTGGGGAAGAGCTAGGATGACTGCGGGTGCCCTTGGCGTATAGTGGCGGTCCAGGGACCATCTTTAGGGATATCTGAGCCAAGAGACTGTATCTGGCAGAAGACTGCTGAGTACCTGTTGTGTTACTGCAGACCGTAGTAATAAACCGTTCCTGTTTGCAATATAATCTTACACAGCAGGAAAGATGAGCTCTGAAACAAGAATGGGGATTTAATTATCTGACAAGCATACAAGGGGGGAGGTACGGTATAACAAGATAGATCAGACTATTTGAGAGAAGCGTACCGACTCTTAAATGATGAAGAATCATACCATAAATTGGAATATGATCTGACTACTGAATATTCCAGCAAATTAGAGGAACTCCAGACTGATGCCAAATTGGCAGGTATACTAAGTAATAAGGAATTTCAATTTGTTTTCAATTCTAATCCCCGTGTGCCTATTCTGTACCATATCCCAAAGATCCATAAGACCTTAATTGATCCCCCAGGCCATCCAATTGTGTCGGGTACCGACTCTATCACTGCCAACCTTTCACGTTATGTTGACACATTTTTGGCACCCATGACCTCCGCACTTCCATCATATCTTAGAGATGGTATGGAAGTTTTAAATTTACTTAATATAATTTGGGAGGATAATTTTATTTGGGCCACTTTGGATTTCAGCTCACTATACACGTGTGTACAACATAGATTAGGTATTAAGGCAGTTGCACATTTTTTACACCAACATAATAATTTATCAAGTCCACAACAGGACTTTATCATTGATAGCATTGTATTTATTTTGCATCACAATTATTTCCTGTTTGAGGGTAAATACCTTTTACAGACCAATGGAACGGCCATGAGCACTTGTTTTGCCCCTAATTATGCAGGTTTATTTATGGGTCTTTGGGAAGAGGAATATGTTTTGAAGGATAATGGTTATCGTCAATATTTGGTCTATTATGGCAGATATATTGACGATATTATGATTATCTGGTCTGGATCTAGGGGAGAATTGGATGAGTTCATCAGATTTTTAAATGAGAATGATCAGAACATTGTTCTCAGTGGAGAGGTAGATCCTATAAAAATTATTTTTTTGGATCTGTATCTGAAGGCGGTAGAACATCGTATTGTGACCAAAACCCATTTTAAGAAGGTAGATGTCAATTCCTACCTTGATTACATTAGTAATCACTCTGAAAAATGGCTCAAAAATATACCGGATGGTCAATTTCTATGGGTTCGATGAGGTTGCTCTGAGCCAGGGGACTGTGAAAAACAATCTGAGGTACTTAAAAAGAGATTTTTGGGAAAAGGCTACAGTAGCGATGTGATACAAGAATCCCTGGATAGAAGTTCACTTGTACGTAGGGAAAGATTATTGGTTCCTAAAGATAGGAGCCAGTATTCTGAAAGTGACAAGGCACCAATGTTTATAGCTGATTTTTGTAAGCAGGAGTCTAAGATTCGGAAGATTATGTATTAACATTGGGGAATTCTGAAAATGGACACTATATTGCAAACAACGTTTCCTGCCAAACCCAAGGTAGTGTTTAGGAAGGCCAAAAATTTGAGAAACATTCTGGCCCCTAGCACTTTAAAAGGGTCCAATATACTTGTTCCCAATAGTGGGAATTTCCTGGGGAAACAATTTGGAAATTACCGATGTGGGAAATGTATTATGTGCAGATTTATGTCACAGGGTAAAACATTTGTCGATGACCAATGAGGGCGGGAATATAAAATCAACCAATTTATTACATGTTTAACAAAATACGTAGTTTATGTTATAAACTGCCAATGTAATAAATATTACGTTGGTAAAACCATTCGGCCACTCAAGGTACGAATTGGTGAACACGTAAATGGAATAAAGAAAGCCATGCGCCTGATAGAAAAAGGTAAAAAAAAAAATCACAATTTGGCACAACATTTCCTTGATCATCATAATGGGTTGGCAGAAGGGTTACGTTTCAGAGGACTTGAGGTTGTGGAGAAAGATATTAGGAAAGGTGATACGGACTTGAAACTTCTCCAAAGAGAGAAATTCTGGATATATTCTGGATATATTCATTACATAGCAAAACACCTGGGGGCTAAATGAAATTATAGAACTTAATCCTTTTCTTAGATAAAACTTAATGATTAAATAAGGAGGATAACTTCAGTGAGAATTCATCATTGTATTTGTTTTTTTTTAAATAGCTCCATATATTTTAATGGATAAACTCATTTTGAATTGTTGACTGATAGTTTTAAATAGTTTTTGAATATTTTTTAAATAATAATTAAAAATCATAAAGTTAGTGTTTTAAATGTAACAAATATAAAATGTAAGAGATCTAATATAAATATAATATAATGAATAAATTAGTTTGTGATTTACTAATTGGAGAGTTTATATAAACACTGGTTAAAGTTAATTCTATAGAATAATTATAATTTGATTTTATCTCTGAAAAATTATGATTTTTAAAATGTAACATTATGATTAACCATTAAATTTGAAATACTGATTTGGTATCCCAGTGTTGATTTGTTGGTTAGGTAGTTTCTCCATTACAATATATTTTTATATATGTGATTTTGTATATGCTTGTGGTTTTTTTTTTAATAAGGTTTTTTAAAAGTGGTTTTGTATTTTTTTTTAAAGTATAGTTTTTTAAAAGTATTTTATTATGGAATTGTATAATGTTGTCATGTTATATATGTATCATTCATGGGTGTATTGTATGTGTGTTTGTTAGTATTCACCTGATATAGATGAGCAATTATCCAAATTATGCACTTTAATCTAAGCACCTGGGGTAATTTGTGTAGACCCTATTAAATGGACACATCCCAGTGTGCTTGGAATACTCCTGAAGAAGCACATGAAAGCGTGAAACGCGTAGAGGGTTACCATACAGTCCCCACAAACCAAATGATATGGTTTATGTGTCTGTGGGATAGGTTCGGCATTTGAACCTCCCCAAAGATAAGCAATTTTTAGGGCTGCTATAGCTGGGCACGCAGCTCTAACGAGAGGAGCAGGTTCTTCCTGGTAGTCAGCCCCTGGTTTACTTCCGGTTTGACAATCGTGTGTTGATCTGGGTCAGTTGGAGTAGGGTGACTCTGCGGATCTCGTGGTGTTGATGTCGGCGGAGTGAGGGGATTTGGATTGATCAAGTGGCTGAACTTCACTGTAAGTTTTTAAGTTACTATATGTATAATAAATGTGAACTATTTCTTTGACGTCCTGCCTTCTCTGCGCTCCTTTCTTTGTTCTATGTTTGCTGTGCCCCGGGGCACGCAGCCTAAACCTCATTAGTCCACTGTTGACTCCTTTTTCCCGGTTACTGAGTTGGAAGTTTCTAAGCTGATTTTCTCTTCTCCCTCTACCATGTGCCCTCTTGATTCCACGCCTTATCAGAACTCCTGTCTTAGTCCCCACTCTCATCCATAATCTTTAATTACTACCTGTCATTGGGCATTTTCCTACCTTCCTCTAAGCATGTAGTGGTCAAAAACACCGTAGATACTACGTGGAATACAACCGCCAAGTATCCCTCCTGCCTTTTGCCTCCTAACTGCTAGAACGTCTCGTGTTCTCCCATATGATCAATGTTCTTAATACCCATGCCCTCCTGGACCCTTTACAATCTGGCATGCCTTTAGCATACTCCCAAGGTGGCAAAGCAAAATGCTAATATAATTCAGTGTTCTGAATTAAACTGTATGAAAAGTAACACTTTTGGTTTGTTTGTCTGAATTCTGCTGTAATATGCTACAATATAAAGCCTGGGATTCAGCTGTAGCTTGCAGTAATTCATGCAATTCCTGTTGGCCAAAAACAGCATAATGTTTAGGCCCCTTCGACTGTGCAGTGTTTGAAAGAGTTAAAAAACAATAAAAGTGAGGCAATCAAAAGTATTTGAAATGGCAAAAAACAACATTTAGAGGCGATTTTATGTGCCGGAGCATGTTTTCGGCCGCTTCTGCACATATACAATCAGCCCGGTAAAGTCATACTGTGCCAGGACAGCAAAAATCCCCTTATCCCTTCTATCATGCAAGTCCTTAAAGTAATTGTAGTACAGCTTACTACCAAGACCGTAAAGAGAACACAGACCACATCATCTAGATCATACACCAGGAAGGAAAATGCTGAATCAGGTCCTGTTGGTTCATCTGCGGTTAAACAATTTTGAAGCTACAGTAACTGACCACAGTAAACTTTTCCAACTGCTCATTTCCTTAATACTAAAAACGTAGTCAGGGCAAGAAGTGCACAAATAATTTGCAAGCGAGATCTATTCACCCAGGTTTCTCACATCTCTATTCACATATTTATTTCCCAAAGCTTGTATCTAAGGTAACTAACTTGTAGTAGCGTATAAAGAAGAAATGCAACCCCTTTCCGCTTCAAACTACTGCATGCTAAGTAGTACAGCAATGATTACTTTCATTATACATTTCTCCTTTGTGTGTTTTTAAAATGTTAACCTGACGGTTCTTTTAAGGATCAATAATCCAGGGCATAAAATCAAGTCTTACTGAATATTTACCCACCACCACTGCTCACAACACATTGGGCCAGCCAGGGCCCACTTAATGGCTTATAATCCTGCAAGCAGGCCTACCATAGTGACAGGCGTATAACATTTAGTATAGCTTGCATTATATTTGGTGTAAATGTAAAAATCTACTCTAAGTACAGTATAAGACACATATGCAATAATCTTAATTGCAAATGTACAGGCGTAATACAATACACATTGAAGGGAGTGATATTGTGAACACTCGTTTCTGTGTATTAACACAAATATGTTATATGTTGCCCACAATGCACCTTTGCCACATAGAATGGTACAAAATATAATTAACTAGCTGGAAGTACCTGGCGTTGCTGGGAATTCTAAGGAACCAACCTCATCTCTCCCTCTTCTCCCCCCTCCCTGTTCCCACCCCCTCTGCTCTTCCCCCCCTCCTTTCTCTCCTCCTCTCCTCTACTCTCCCCCCTCCTCTAACCTCCCTGTCCTTCTCTCCTTCTCTCCTTCTCCTCCTCCACCTCTTCTCCCCTCACTTTCATTTAATACCTTATGATGTCCCCAATTCTTCCGGCCTCTCCCTCCTTCTCCAGGATTCCTACTTTCTCCTCACGTGCCAACTGACTTCCTCTCTTTCTTTCTTTGTCTGGTTTCTGTGTAAACATTACAGCTATCTGACTCTCCTTATCTGCCACCCGCCTATGTGCATTATGTCACATATGAGATACATAGCCTAGAGGGTTCAACACCCAGTGGCTGACTTGCCAAGAAGTGACACGTTTTAGCTATGCCATGGTTTTAACTATTCCCCGTGTCATTTATTATTATTGTAATATACATAATAACTAAAAATATTAAAATCCAAGCACAAATATGCTAATGACTAAAGTATTTTTTTAGTATTACTCTATACCATGGATTAGGATGAAAAAGACAGATACAGTTCTTTTATACAAGACAGGTATTCTACTTGTATGGTAATACCTTCTAGGTGCTAGAAAAGAGGATTAGCCTCAATACTGACTTCACAGTTGCTAATTATAACAATAAGGCCAACCCTATAGTCTAAATACAAATTAGACATAGTTCCCTCTAATTTGTATGCAGCAAAAATATGAAACCACTAAGGCCTCGGTCAGGGTAGCAGAGACAGGAGGTGGAGGGCGCGCGTCCGTGTGTGCGCGCGTTAGTCTGCTGTGCTATGTGTGCACATCATCCCCAGCAGACCTTTTCAAGCGTTCAGGAGGCGGGTCTACAGACCTCAGGTCAGTGATGGGTGTCGCTCTGTTCAAATCATTTTCAAGAATGATTTGATTGGCTAACGAAGTATCAGTGACGCTGCTGCAGCTTGAAAAAACAAGTCGAGTTGTTTATGCAAACTGTAGCAAGCGTCAACTCCGTACTTCGGCGACAGGGTAGCTGTTACCCTGACAACCGCTATTGAGTTTAAACACTTTGTTTCAGACGTGCACGCCCATATAAGCGCGCACACGTTGCGAAGCAGGCACCTTGAACGAGGCCTTACTCATAAAACACCTTCAATATATCAAAGAACATATTGCACAATAATACTTAATAGCTGTTTAGTATTCCATCCATACAAACT
The DNA here is from genome assembly GCF_040206685.1 of Ascaphus truei. Classification (NCBI taxonomy): domain Eukaryota; kingdom Metazoa; phylum Chordata; class Amphibia; order Anura; family Ascaphidae; genus Ascaphus; species Ascaphus truei. Next base: position 228,904,081 of record NC_134484.1, read on the forward strand.
GATGCAAGAAGGCAACAGAAATGAAAGTTTCAATGATGATTTAAGAATAAAAAATAAATCACAATGCAACCATTTTTAAGAACCAAATAGTGTTATGGCATAAGACAGCTTGTCCTGGAACCAGATTCCATATTCCTCTGTCTCCCTGTACAGCTTGGGATTTATTTCGCCCTAGTTTGGCTGTCTGTTATTTTCCCTGTCTCAGCAGCCTGCTGCATGTGAAAAGGCAACATTATTGCCACAGCCTGTGTTGGTTGCCTGCAGCTCATATTCTCTTAGCTGAGAGTGGGCTATTCCCACCCCCTGTCCTTGCTGACAGTTAGTATAGTCTCACTTCCCTTCTAGTGTGACCCTTGCTCCTCACTTCCTTTTCACCCTGGACACTGAGTGAGTACCTGCCTGCTATTTAGCCCAGCAAGGCCTTTATTGTTTTACACTGTCTCAGCCTTGATACACTGCACTTCAGACAGAGAATCACTCTCTACCCACACTACATCTGCAAGCACCTATCTCCCTGTGATTTTCCCTCAATAAAACTAAGAAAGAGAAAAGGACTTGCTTGTGCTTTGGAAGAGGGGAGACATGAGTTAAGCTTACTGGAACTAATCATACATCATTCGTGACCCTGGTTTCAGGAAAGTAAATCAAAGACCGTGTGTTGGGGAATCACACAGGAGCTACTACTCAAAGACTTTATGCTATACAGAATAGTCTCTGCACCCCAGGACAAGCAAGCAGCTTTACACTGCCAGACAGGGCAGCAAGCTTTATACAGCAAACTGCACACAGCCTGCAGCCTTACGAACAAGCAAGCAGATTTACACTGGTCACACAGCCGGCAACCTTCACTCAAGGCAGCAGCACTGCAGTCAGACTGCAATATACACAGAACTTTGATTGCCTTTCTCTGTCTGAGTTCACCCTCTGCACAGCTTCATAGTGTGGGACTACCATCTCACCTTACCCTGCGCACGTCCCCACGGCCAGCGCCACCAAGGGCCACGCCAGAGGACGCCCGCCAGGACACGGGTCAGAGCCACCAGACACCTGTGAGTACAGCTACCCTACGCTGAATGCTGCAGGACACTGCTCGGCATCATCTGAGACAGTCGCCCATCGATGACGCAGGTAAAAGACCGCACGCCACACGCACTGGCTAAAGGCCTACACACACCTACAGCATGGCAGAACTCAGGGCCTCACCAGACATCACGCAGGAGAATGACAACTCAGACACAGAGACCGCTGCGCAACTGCAACAGGCGCAGGCAGACGCAAGGCCTAAACGGACAGTCACACTGACACAAAAGGCCCGCAAAAAGTACAAAACTGACATTGGAGCACACCGCGCTAAACTAGAGTTGGCCTGGGAAACAACCAAACTGGGAATACGCAATGTTACTAGCGTTGGCAACTATGCGCAACAGCTCGAGCAGGCAATAACGCAATTAAGGACCGATCACTCGTGTTACCAAGAGCTGTCAGAGGCATACATTACTTACCTGACCAGGGCCAACACCCGCGAAAGCCTACAAGAAAGAGACTTACAGAGTAACATTGACCTGATACGAGACAGCCGCGTGCGAACCACTATCACGGAGGCTGAGAGTAGGAGAAAAGATTTTTTGCTGGAAACCGCATCACAGCGCTCAAGCACATCCAGGCATTCAGCAAGGTCAGCGCAATTTAACGCGTCCAGCGCAAGCGCAAACGCCACCAAGGCACGAGCTACCGCAGAGGCCGCACGTGCCAGGGCCGAGTATAGTCGGAGAGAGGCAGCTGTAAGAGCAGAAAGAGCGCGCATAGAAGAGGAGGAGCAGACAGCCGCCGCTAATGCTGCCACAGCCACTACGCGTAGGAAAACCGAATTTGATGTGGAACTAGAGGCACTTAATCAAGAGAAGGAAGCCGCCGCCGCCATAGCCCAAGCTGAAGTCCTAGAAGCAGCCGCGCAACAGGACGGCGGGGAGCAACCATACAGACGGATAGCCTCAGAGGATCCAATCCAACGCACTGAAGAGCCTCTTCAGTGTAAACACCAGCGCACCATCTCAACACGGAGGGAGTGACTCCACAGACACCGAAGACTTGCTGGGTCCATGAGGAGAAGACGCTGCTCCTTCAATGGCACATGCTGCCTGGGACCGCCACAGCCGCAACAGTGATCCACACGCCAGCGCGCACACGGATGCACTACAACAGGCTCGCAATCCAGGTACACCCACACGGGAGAACACAGCCCCTCACACTGACCAGCAGTCATCACGTGTCCACGCCAAGAAAGAGGCGACCGCATGGACCCTCCCAGCAACTACCTCAGAATGTGACCAACACGCCAATGCCTCAGGCCTGACAGACATGGCCAAGTACATGATCCGGCGTGACCACCCCCAAGTAGGTCTTGACTTAGTGTGGGAAAGGCTAGAAGAGTTCTACGGTAGCCCTGAAGCAGTCGAGGATTCGCTCTTCAAAAGAGTCAACAGCTTTCCCAAGATCACAGCTAGAGACTACTCGAAGTTACGAGAGCTCAGGGACCTGCTGCAAGAGCTGGAGTTTGCAAGAAAGACCATTCCTTAACGGGTCTCAATGTCCTAGACTCAGCTCGTGGAGTGAGACCCATCTTGGAGAAGCTACCCTACAACCTCCAAGAAAGGTGGATTTAACAAGGCTCCAAATACAAAATACAAAATCCAATCCAAATGCAAGTCGCCTTCCCCCCATTCTCATTCTTCTTGAGCTTCATCCGCGAAGTGGCAAGGACAAGGAACGATCCCAGTTTCATCTTCGGTGTGCAAACCAGACCCAGTGCAAGCAGCCTGAGGAATGAGAGACCAGTGGCAAGATACAGTAACACTCAAACACCCATCTCGGTCCACAGGACGGACGGGTCTCCCACGACCTAAACTACTCCCGATCAGTCGGTCGCCGGAGACGAGGAACCAAGGGACCCAAACATGGAATGTCCCATACACAAGAAGCCACACCCACTTAACAAGTGCTTTGGGTTCAGGATGAAGTCCCTAGAGGAACGCAAGAGGTTACTCAGAGAATTCAGAGTTTGCTTCAGGTGCTGCGGTTCCACGACTCACCTGGCCAGAGACTGTAAAGAAGAGATCAAATGTGTAGTGTGCAAAAGCGACAAGCACATAACATCTTTACATCCAGAGGCGCTGACACTCCAACAACTCAACAACCCATCCTCGGTAGCACGTCTCAGTGCACCGAGGTTTGCGGAAAAGGAAGTGGCAAAATGTCCTCCTCCAAAATATGCCTTGTCGCAGTGCACCCCCAGGGACAACCTGAGAAGGCTATTCGGATGTATGCAATCCTCGACGATCAAAGCAACAGATCATTGGCGAAGACGGAGTTCTTCCACTTATTCAACTCACAAGACAATGCCTCACCCTACACCCTCAGAACCTGTGCAGGGTCAACTGAGACAACAGGGAGAAGAGCAAGCGGTTACGTCATACGTTCAGTGGATAACAGAGTGAAGATAGCTCTCCCCACACTCATCGAGTGCAACCACATGGCCACAAACAGGGATGAGATTCCCACACCAGACGTGGCACGCCATCACCCGCACCTCAGAGGAATAGCCAACTACATCCTGCCGGTAGAACAAGGCGCCAAAATCTTGCTGCTGCTCGGTAGGGACATCTTGAGGGTACATAAAGTCCATAAAAAGCATAACGGACCCCACAACGCACCATACGCCCAAAGACTTGACCTAGGATGGGTGATAGTGGGCAACGCGTGCACTGACAAAGAGCACGGACAAGACTATGTTGACGCCCGCAGAACGGTGATAACAGAATGTGGACACACATCCCTCTTTGAACCATGTCTTGGCCATCTCCAAGTGGCAGGAGATCCAAGTGAAGAGAAGGGACAAGGTCACACGCCTGAGATCGACAAGAACATCCTCACATCAGGGGGATGTGACAATGGCCTAGGATGCTTAGTGGTTCAGACAACCAAGGATGATGAGTCGACTCCACTGAAGGAAGAAAGTAACCTCCGAAAGGTGACCGACAAAGGGATCGTCCAAAAGACAATAAACAATTGGACGATCCTCCCGCGAGCAACGGCACGGCTAGAACGTACAGTTGTTCCTCTCCACAGAGTATCAAGCGACAAAGCAGCCACCTGTCACGGCTGGCATAGCCGCAAAAGATTGCGCCCTACAGGTGAACCCAGAGGGTCAAAAAGACTGTCCTCTCACACGTCAAAAAAGAGACAGTCGCAGAGACATTTCACAAAGGGATTTACTGGTACAAGGACAAAATAGACTGTTCTTCGTCATGTCCAGGGAGAGAACAACCTCCTGACGGCAGTTAACAAAGAGACACAAAAGATGTAAGCAAACGCCAACCTAAGATTGCACAAAATAGCTTCCAATAGTGCCATAGTGATGAAGGCGTTCCACGCAGATGATCACGCAAACGATCTCAAGAATTTGGACCTGGCGGCCGACACGCCTCCCATACAGCGGAGCCTGGGGATAAGCTGGAATCTTAAAACAGATACATTTACATTCCAGGTAGCCATCGAGGAAAAATCCTACACACAACGCGGAGTCCTGTCCACTATTAACAGTCCTTACGACCCGCTAGGATTTGTAACTCCTGTCACTATACAAGGCAAGTCTCTTCTCAGAGAAATGTCCTTCGAGAAGCAGGAATGGGACAGCCCACTACCTCCAGAAAAACGGAAAGAGTGGGAAACGTGGAAGTATTCCTTGAAGACTCTTGAACATCTTCAGATCCCACACCCTTACTCGCCTATATCTCTCACCGCTACACACAGCAAAGAGCTTTGCGTGTTCTTAGATGCCTCCACAAAGGCCATGGCAGCGGTGGCCTACCTAAAAACCACGGACGTGGGTGGAAGTTACCATATCAGGTTCATCCTTGGCAAGACTAAGTTGGCGCCACAACCCGACCACACTATACCCAGACTCGAGCTATGTGGCGCAGTGTTAGCGGCAGAACTGGCAGAACTTATCGAAAACGAGATGGACTGCAAACCAGATGCTGTCAGATTCTACACAGATAGCAAGGTGGTACTGGGCTACATATGCAACAAGAAAAGAAGATTCTACGTATACGTGGCCAACCATGTAGAAAGAATCAGGAAGTCGACCCAACATGGAATTGTTAAAACCTTTTTAAGGCCCATCACAGAGATTATCCTCCTAATGCCTAAATCGGATTATAACAAATAAGAACTGACTACCAGTTCTGTGGACTCTGAGAGACATTGTGGTGCACCAAGCTAACCTAGAGCTCTGCATCCACCTGGCCCCTTATCGAAAATGGCCAAAGGACTTTAAGCTGGTGGTACCGGCCGGTATCCCATCGTTATGTGGACATGAGCTTTGCATTGTAATGTTGTTGTATTGCACATATGTTCCACATATCCCAGGAATATAGTGGTATCTCCAGATACCAGACGGGGAGTGTCCTGGAACCAGATTCCATATTCCTTTGTCTCCCTTTACAGCTTGGGATTTATTTCTCCCTAGTTTGGCTGTCTGTTATTTTCCCTGTCTCAGCAGCTTGCTGCATGTGAAAAGGCAACATTATTGCTACAGCCTGTGTTGGTTGCCTGCAGCTCATATTCTCCTAGCTGAGAGTGGGCTATTCCCACCCCCTGTCCTTGCTGACAGTTAGTATAGTCTCACTTCCCTTCTTGTGTGACCCTTGCTCCTCACTTCCTTTTCACTCTGGACTCTGAGTGAGTAACTGCCTGCTATTTACCCCAGCAAGGCCTTTTTGTTTTACACTGTCTCAGCCTTGATACACTGCACTTCAGACAGAGAAGCACTCTCTACCCACACTGCATCTGCAAGTACCCTTTCTCCCTGTGATTTTCCCTCAATAAAACTAAGAAAGAGAAAAGGACTTGTTTGTGCTTTGGAAGAGGGGAGACATGAGTTAAGCTTACTGGAACTAATCATACATCATTCGTGACCCTGGTTTCAGGAAACAGCTAGACCATTGAAGTAAATGAGTCATACGGTATATACAGTATCAGAGCTAGAAGGCATCTTATGGAATAGCACCTCATAGTAAATATGGTACATGATGATGTTCTGCATTTTTATTGACTGCTGGTGCCAAGTCTGACACCGCAACCATATTGTTCTCTAGTACAAAAATATATAATTAAAAAAGCTGAGTATCACAGAGTACTGCTTTAATATTCATGGAAAGGCAATTAAACTGTCTAGCTTTGACTAAACATCTAAATATTGGATGGACAAACTATCTTATCATATTCCTACTTCATGTATCCTGCCTTTTGCAATTCAAATCATCATGTCATGTTGGATTTACATTATAACTTTGCAAAACTATAAAATGCAAATATGACTATGTAAATACTTACTGTACAAATATAAATTGTATACTGTACAGTACTATGGAAATCATCAGCCTACTTGTATTTAATAGTTATTAGGCAAGCAACAGTTTTCATCTGAAACAAAACAGATTTATTTTAAATTCTATATAAAAGTGCAACTTTTTGCCAGCATGATTTTGAACGCTAAAATTAATCTAAACTATTTTACAATCGACTGGATTTTTAGTTGCACAAACTTTACTGAGACTGTTTAAATAATGTGTGAAAATACTTTTATTTATTTTTAAGATAATGCATTACGCATTTTATCAAGTGTTATTTCTGGTTATACATGTAGCCATCGCTGGTCCAGACTGCCTCTCTGCCCCTGTCACGTAAGTCCTTAGTAGCTACAGGCTGTGGCAGGCTATCCTAGGGGCATGGCGAGTGTTCTGTGCATTTGTTTTCAAAGGATTACTGTCGGAATGTCCCTAATCAGATGTACTGTATGAAGGTTCTCAGGAGCTGGCAGGTGTGCTTGATATAACACAGCATACATACAATCCTATCTGATGAGCCATAATGATGATCTCAAAATGGCACAAGAGAACTTTGGACATGCAGTATGCAAATCAAAAGGAAAAATAATTTGTTTCTGTAAGGAAACCTTTATACGGAAATCTTTCTTCACTTATGTGTTCTATGCACCATCAAAAGAAGCACTTAACATTCTGAAGACATAAGAACTGCTGTCCTTTTAGGTATCTTTAAAATTGGGCATATACCACAAATAAAAAAACATGATCTATTCATTGTATGGGCTTTGGCAGTGGCTACTGCTCAAATATAATTTGAGTAACCCTTAATTATGTGCATCGTTTTTTTATCATACTGAATCCAGTGAATAATTGTACTGTATTAGAATTAGGAATTTGTTATTTTATTATTTCAATCAGCATTTATAGGATTTTCCTAGATTGGTACAAATGCTGCTTTAAAGAGGCAATTGAACATCCAACGTTGACATATGTCGGATTCAAGTCTGAAGTGGTTGAATGGATAAGACATTGGTTGAGGAAAAGGCGACTGTCACGTACGGCACACCTGTGAGCATATAACCTGCATACGGGACAAGGGTTAATACACAGCTCGCAAGCTGCCCCACTTTTCACCTGAGCAAAGGTCCCTCACATGGACAATATCTCCTCTAAATCTGTCTCCATACACCACCTTTCACAAACAGCATACAAGTGGGCATTTGACTTAGATACGCAAACCAGGGTTAATACACACAGCTACTCTAGCTAACTTGCCTTCCGCCTATGCAAGGTACCTCCAATGAGTTAATATTAACCCTTACTCAATTGCAATCAAATCTACAGTATATTCTGCCACCACCCGAGAAATGCAAATAAAAGATTTAATTTTAATAAATCTGCCAGGGTCTCAGGTTTCCATATATAATAGAAAAATTATGCACGAAAATCTGTTGGAGCAAAATGTGTTCAAAAATATAAATACTCTCTCAAGAGCGGGCAATCAGTTCATTCAGAGCCCAAAGCATTCCTTATTAAATGTTTTGATATAAATAAAAATACAGTGCTTAGATTACAGAAAAGGATTAGAAAAACATACAATTATAAAAAATGCAGAACAGTTTCTTAAAATAAAAGTATAAAATAAAAATAGAAAACCCTATAACATTACGTTACCATATATCAGGATTTTCCCCAAGAGGTCACTGGCGAAGAACTGACCAAGTCTTTGGTCCAAACACACATCTGTTGAAATCTGATTTTCATAAACCCTTGCTAAGCTTTAAGTACCATTTTTTCCCTTTGGAACAACATTAACCCACCCCATCGTAAATCAGCTGTTAGATTGACTGCTTTACGAGAGAGTAAAAAAACCTTACAAACGACGTTTAAACTTTCCTCAATATCTAAACACACTCATAACTTTCCTTCTGTAATACTTACACACCCGTGAGCTACATCAATAGATTCAGGAGTTCATCATGATAAGAATGAGACTAATTACTACCATCTTAATCCTAAATTTGAGCGACAAATGGATATCTATCCCCAAGTACCTCTTAACCATGGAGTGAGAGGTGTCAGCACATGCCCTCTGTGACACAGATTTGTAACTCTCTTATTATGCAGTGGAGATGACATCCCATGATATTATCATATTTAATAAAGCACTCTTTCATTTAATACTTTCTTAGCCCCTGAATCTTGCAGAACCCTCCAGAGAATGCCTTTGTAGCTAGCAATAAAAAAGGATCTTGTTTATAAAGTTGTCAAAGGCCCATATTTTATTTCCATCTCTGGCAAAACAACTGCCCTTATCTCAAGACTCTATCAGCTCCATGTAACCCATCTGGTACTTTTGGTGGGCCATAAATGATAACCCACCAATTAAGTTCTGTTTGAAACCCAGTACCCATCCATGACAAGCCTGGACCTGTCATAAACTCAATACATTGTATTTTAAAACCCACATTTTACTTTTTTAACCCCTGAAGCACCAGATGGATTAAAATACATAATATCTCATGATATTATCATGACATCGACAAACAGCTGTGGTAAGTGGTATACATTCAGAGGTGGGAAAGTTGACCAGTGGAGTAGCTCAGGGATCTGTACTGGGAACAGTGCTCTTTAATATAGTCTCTAATATCAGGAAAGACGTAAGGACCTCAATGTGTACAGTTTAGTGGTGAGAAATCAGAAGGAGGATATGATTGAAGCTTTCAAATATATATAGGGTTTCAACAAAGTACAGGAGGGAAGAATATTTCAGAGAAAGTCAAGGGCTAGAACAAGAGTCCATGCTCTGAAACTGGAGGGTGGAAGGATCAGAGCAAATATGCAACTACTTCGTAATTGAATGTGTGGTGATTTTATGGAAAAGGCTTCCAACAGAGGAGATAGAGGCTAATACAGTAATTAAAATCTAAAATGAAAATGGATTTATAAAAATGCTGGGGATAGACATAAGGCTACCCTGAATATAAAAGAAAGCCAAGGATCAAATTAGGTCTGAGTTTTACAACGGGAAACTGGGAAATGGGCAGATGAGATGGACAAAAGGGTTCTTATTTGCTGTCAAATTCAATGTTTTTTGTTTCTATTGTATAGGGGCCAGTGTAAAAGCTCTGAGACTCAGGTCAGGGTCGGCCTTACCTTTGGCAGGGCCCGAGGTGATATGGCGGAAGCGGGGCCCTCCTTCTGCAGCATAACGACAACGTGACGCGTTGCCATGACAACAGATGCTGCTTAAGACCGCTCCGCATAAGGACATTCCCCCTCTCCCAGCTACAACCCCCGCCTGCCCCAGGCTGATCCGCGGTGCGATCCTGCGCCAGTTTGGGGACTCCCCAGATTCTTCCTCCAGCTCTCCCCTCTCCTGTCGGTTGGAATTTGGATCACGGCGCAAATAGGAGAAGGGAAAGGAGGGAGTGTGGAGCCCCCCAAAAGCATAGGGCCCAAGGCAACCACCTTGCCTTAATGCCACCCCTCATGAGAGATATCTATATGCACATTAAGCTTTTTTTTTTGCTTGTGGCTGTATGTAATATATTGTTGTATTGTATGTCTTTATTTATATAGCGCCAAAAGTGTACTCAGCGCTTCACAAAGAATACAGTACAGGGAATTATAATAATACAGTAAGTGCAGCAAAATCAGACAATAGGAAAGGAAAACCCTGCCCCGAAGAGCTTACAATCTAAGATGTTTGATGGGAGACTTACAGAGACAGCAGGTGAGGGAATAAGTGCTGTGTATGGCAGTGCTTGGCCACAATGGGTGGTAGGAGTGGCCGATTGTGGGATAGTAACCATGAGTGCAGGCTGATGGAATGCTTAACTTGTGGGGTGAGTTTTAAGGTTAGTGAATATTAGATCAGAAGGTTAACACCATTTACAGAGGAAGAGATGACAGGGATGCATGGATGAGTTCAGGTGTGTATGTCTGGGTTCAGGCCTAGGGGAGTTCCCCAGCAGCAGGAAGGAGTAGATAGAGGGTGTGAATAGAGGATTTGTGTGGGTGTTTTTTTATTGAGGAGTAAATAAGTTGTTGGGAGAGAGGTGTATAAATCGTGGTGCAGTGGAGAGTGGGGAAGTTAGAGAGAGCAGAGATGTTCACAAAGGAGTGAGGAAACAGTAAACAGAAAAAGCAATAGGGAGGGCATTTTGAGAAGCAGGAGGAGAGACAGGCCAGGTATTGGAGGATAGGAAGAGTACAAAGAATCAGAGCATTTTAGAAAATCAAGTTCTCACAGCTGCAGAGTGGTCATTGTGCAGAGTCAAGATCTTCCTCCAATCTTCACCTCCAAATTAATCTTCAAAATTATCTCCACACTTTCAATGTTACACACAGCCTGCCTTGTATACTTGAACACATTCACTTGGCTAACAATTAAGGGAGGGGTCTGCCTATTCAGCTCATACCAGTTAGATGTTAATTTGATTAAAGTTCCTTCAGTTGTTAGATACCAGCTAGATGTTAAAGCTTACAGACTTAGTTACATGGTGTAATGGTACTTCTGAGTATCACTACTTTTATTTATGTAACCCTGTACCCTGCTGCAGGGATGTACACTCAAGACGTGATACTATTAGCTTCCCTTTAAACTATGATATTTTCTCATGGGCTTTCCCTCAAGCTTGGTTTCAGCCACAGGCCTGGCAATGCTAAAAAGGTTAAGTGCCAGGAACTGTTACAAAAACAAAATCAGTATTTATTAAAATAGTCCAGAACTCAAATAAAAAATTGTCAGTTATAAAAAATAAAACACATTACATGTTGTGTTGAATCACCCTCTAGGGGGTCCCATGCCTCACCCATATTTGCCAATGATTGATTAGGGTAGAGGAGTTCCTTGGAATCAGAGTCTGTCTCCCTCTCTGGAGCCCTATATATCCAGTTCCATATTGTAGAAGCCTAAAGGATATAATGCTACTCCGTCCAAGTATCCCCTGCACTAGCTGTCTGTAGTTAGCTTTCCTATCTTATCCTAAAGGTGCTGACCGCCTAAATTGTTCACTTTACCGTAATTAAAAAAGGATGCAATGGCTAACTCATATTTAACACACTTAAACACACGCACTTAAACTTCTAGCACTATCCACACATAATAACTCCTAACAACCCCAAGTAGGGGAATACAGATGTCTCTATTTATACGAACCCTCCACATAATGATGTCACTAAGCTGATAGGAGGGACAATATCTGATTACGCCACAATTTAACCCCTTCTATTACTTAAGCCCATTAACCCCATAGTAGCCGATATGAGCAGCCGACATTTATAAACTTTTTTTGTATTTACAAGTAATTCCAAAAAGGTCTCTTTCTGATTTTAGAAATTAATATTGTATAAACCTAAGATGAGGTCCAAAAGTTGTGTCCAAATGTTTAAAAGGTTTAGCATGCACTATGGTAACATTAAGGTTATACACTTCATACTGTATATCATTAACATTGCCAAATGATAACAGATGATCTAAACAGAATCAGCCAATTATTCATAAATTTGGTGCTGTCTTTATGCCAAAATCTTGCTGCTGGGAGACTGTCATGGGAGACCAGGCATTAACACCTTTATACAATATCATACATTGAGCAAAACAGGTAAAACAAATACATTGTAAATTTATTCACAGGAAAAGGCAGACACACAATGTTACACAAACTACATAAGAAAATACACACTTACTGGATGTCTGGGGAGAAAACTAGACTTGCCTAGGTGCAGGGGCTTCTAAATCCAAAGCTTACCCTGACAGGTACATAGCCTGAAATGTCCTGGAACTGAAATCAGCCTGCAATTCCAGATGCCACCGCTCCCCTCTCTCCAGAGGACTTGAATTTACTTGCAAGACTTGGTGCTTAGAATCTACAAATCGGATTGGCTCAGAGGTTTATAATACTTCTGAATTTCATTCACAAAACCCTGCAGCCAATCCGGGTGTAGGAGTTTCCTAACCAGCCAATCAGAGCGATGCTGGTCTTATGAAGCCGGGCAAATGGGGGTGCTGAATCCCTCCTGCCCAAATGGTCTTGACACCTCAGACATCCTCTGTGGCTTTCATCTCTGATGTCTGTCAGACGTACTGGCACCAAGTTGGTAGACCCAGTGGCCTGCAGAGGGTTGAGAGGAGCGCACGATCCGACGGGAGCAAGGAGAGGACCCAAATCAAAAATATAAACTTTAATGTGTCATAAGACCTAAAATCCAACGCGATTCGAACGTTTGTGCGTTCTTTATTGATAAAGAACGCACAAGCGTTTAAAACACGTTGGATTTTAGGTCTTATGACACATTAAAGTTTATGTTTTTGATTTGGGTCCTCTCCTTGCTCCCGTCGGATCGTGCGCTCCTCTCCACCCTCTGCATCTACTATTACTGGAAGCTGCACATCCTGCCAGCCACACCGAGGCAGTAGTGGTGTGAAGATGGTCAGCGCAAACCTCATGGACCTCTCGATGTCGATGGAACCGGAAGGAATAAAATGATGAGAATAAAATAATGAGAATAAAATAAAATAATGCGAATAAAAGAATTGATGAAAATAAAACACAGTATCAGTGCATTATATACACATGTGGGGGATGGGGGAGGGCGGGGGGGGTTTGGGATGGGTATGGGAGGAGGATAACGCTGGAAGGGTTGATGATGGTTTTCCACTTATCTAATCAAAGAATACATAAAATTTATGGATTCAGTGACAAATTTAATTGCCCAGCATCAGCCGCGCGGTACACTCCCGCACGATCTCCTCCTCCGTTGTTGCTCTCACTGGCGCGTCCGGCAGCGGAACCGGAAGAGGGGATCTGTACCGGATGTCCTGCAGTGTGCTGGGTCCCTCTCTCAATGAGCTCCGGCAGGGAGTGTACCGCGCGGCTGATGCTGGGCAATTAAATTTGCCATAAAAGTGTGAGTGTATTTTTTGTGTTTATTTTATTGTCCCATAGATTGTTTTATACTTTTTATGTTCCATAACATGTTTGCATTTTTTATGCTCATGTCTCCACTGTATACCCATTAAAGACCTTGTTTCATTGTTGTTAACCCTGGGTTGCATACATTCTTTTTTGGTCATCTGGGAAACGGGGAGAGGAGACACTCACACACCATACCCATCGGGGGATATTTCTGCTGAGACAACCAGACACCATCCATACAGGACATCACCCTCTGAGGACAAGGACTCACATTAGGCCGTGTGAGTTTTATGTATATTGAGACTCCAGTATATGAGTCTGTATTAATCCACTACAGTCAGCATTGAGGGAGAGACACCACACAAGCCCGTGTGAGTCACTGAATCCATAAATTTTATGTATTCTTTGATTAGATAAGTGGAAAACCATCATCAACCCTTCCAGCGTTATCCTCCTCCCATACCCATCCAAAACCCCCTCCCCCCTCCCCCGTCCCCCACATGTGTATATAATGCACTGATACTGTGTTTTATTTTCATCAATTCTTTTATTCGCATTATTTTATTTTATTCTCATCATTTTATTCCTTCCGGTTCCATCGACATCGAGAGGTCCATGAGGTTTGTGCTGACCATCTTCACACCACTACTGCCACGCTAAGAAGGAGACGGGGTTCCCTTCTTTAAAGTCAAGCAGCAACCGCAAAATCATCAAAAAGGGCCAGTATATATTTCTATTTACTCTTTTACACCACGAACACAACCACATATCCATATAATCCTATTATTTTTAATTAAGTTAAGGCGTTGCAACATTTTTCAGCCACAAAATCTAGGGAGCGCCCCAGTTCAAATAACCTCTCAGCCACACCGAGGAACTGTGAGTACATTATTGCTACAGGGGTACTTCCAATGAGACCGATCGTGGGGGGGCATTCCTACCCATTACCTGTCTTCAGGATGTTCGTTAACCCATTATTGCTAGCTACTACTTCAACTCACCATTATTGTTTCTGGATTATCCTTGGATACTGGCATTGGCTATTATTGGTTATTATACCTTGCATTTGAGAGCTTCTTCATCACTATAGACCCAGTGGCCTATCAGAACATTGGTTCTCAAAGTCCCAGCTTATTTACTGTGCACAATGCATATGTGTACTAAACACACTTTGTTAATAAAAATATATACTTTAAAAACCTAAGTTTTTCTGATATGGGAAATAGAATAAAAAGCTGCACTTTATTTTTCACTAGCCATATTCCCCACACACTATTGCATAGACTTAGTATGGATTCTAAGAATCCCCTCACACCCTTATATGTATTGTTGGAGCACCCCAGAACCCCTATACCAGTTCTGGGTGATCTGGGCGTTTACTGGGTATCTCCATTAACCTAGGGACCCCTTGACTGCTTCAGGGACACCTCACATCCCTATGCCCCTTTTACCTTTCTGGTCTGTGCTGAAGCAGGGAACCCCTAGTGGTGAGTCACAAAAGCGTTTTCAAGGGGAGGTATTGCTGGGACAATGTGCCTACATGTATCCAGGAGTCACTCATGATTCCCGAGTACATTTTTGTGGTATCCAGCAACTCTGGACCCTGACTAGCTTGGCACCTTCTGACAACACTTTCTCAGCAAAACCCCCCCTGAAACTCATACCACAGCAATCTCTGCTTGCTGGGACTCCTGGAAAGGTAAAAACACATAAAATACTTTATTACGAGAAAGAGCGTCTCAGTGAGTAAAGACACTGACTGGCACTGAGAGTTTGAAGCAGGGGAGCCTGGTTCAAATCCTGGTGTCGGCTCCTTGTGACCTTGGGCAAGTCACTTTATCTCCCTGAGCCGCAGGCACCAAAAAATAGATTGTAAGCCCCACGAGGAAGGGACCTGTGCCTGCAAAATGTCTCTGTAAAGCGCTACTTTAAAAAAAAGCAGCGTTATACAAGAACATACTCTTCTTCTTATTATTATAATTATTATTATTGTTATTATTACTACCGCACATTACAGGTTATACATGTACAAACCCTGGGCTCAAAAGCTGACACTCTGGAACCCCAATACATGGATCAGAGGTAACTAAACAGGCTTAACCTTTATTGTGAGCCTGGTTACCCCCTCACCGTCACAGAGACCTTGATACATAGGTCCATATTTGCTAACCGGTGCTATTCCATAAAAGACTTTCCTCATTGGCAATAACACTGCTTAGTAAATATGCCAATAGTCTCCACACCGTTTTATCTCATGCAGAAAGAGTTACATTATTTTAATGTATTATCATAATTTCCATTTGATCATATCTGCGTTGGTTGGTTTTAACAGACAGTGACATTTTATCTGTTTTCCATGAGTGAAAAAATATTTAGAGCAAGACCAATGACGTGGCTATGTTTTATTTATTAGCTGTGGTTATTGCAACTCAGGCTGTCACACTGTATAGTTTAAAGGCCGTTTCACAGTGAAATATTCTGCTTATCCTTCTATTCTCAGTAATGCAAAATCTTTATGACAAATTTCCATGAAGATACTGTATAGTTAACTTAAAAAACAAGGGTGGCAATGAAATATCAGAATTCCCCACTTATGCCCAGCCTTTTTCTAAAAAAAAAAGTATTCTGATTATGTATTTCTATATATATATATATATATATATATATATATATATATATATATATATATATATATATATATATATATATATATATATATATATATATATATATATATATATATATATATATATATATATAAACTTTAGGGTTTGATGGATACCCTCTCTCTTTGATGCGTGTTCTCTGCATGGGCTTTCTGGACTCTGGATGTAAATAGTTAATTGCACTACATATGATTGTCTCACTTTACACATTGTTGCAGAGTGAAAAACAAAATGATTGACTATATTAGAATTATATGCAATGTAACCCGAACAATGTACAGTATATAAAACTGCTTCTATAAAATAGTGGTCAGTTCTAAGATAATAATATTGTAATATTTATTGCCAGGGAAAAAGAAAACTGATAAACGAAGCAAAAATAGAGTTTTAGAAAAAAGGAGGCAACAGCTGTATAAAATGCAGTATCAAAATATGTTACTAACGTATTTCAGTTTTAAGATGATTGCTGCCTTAAGTGGCATACACATGTGGAATGTAGGTCAAAGTTGAAATATAAAAAAAACTAAACAAACTTTTTTTTCGTCAAGAAGTAGCACATTTTCTGCAGAAAAAAATACAATCTTCACTGGAAAACCACAGTGTAACTGCCAGTGGAGGCCCAGGTAGAGCTTGATTTATGTTCAGTCTTAATACTGTAGCTAGTAGGCATTTTAATGTGGGGGTTATACTCCAAATACCAAGCATACTGTGTATGAGATAGTGTTATAATATCAATGCTAACAGTATTTTTTTTCAAGCAACAATCCATGATTGTGATTAAAAAAATACCATTTGGGGGGCTATGTACAATTGTGGAGAAGAGAAATGTCATTTTAATGCATTGGACCCTTTACCCCCAGGATGTGTTGAATTACCCAAACCCCCCCTAAACACACACACGCACACACACACACACACACACACACACACACACACACACACACACACACACACACACACACACACACACACACACACACACACACACACACACACACACACACACACACACACACCACACTACTTATTTGGAGGCATATGCCATAACATTTGATTAAACCAGCATATTTCACCCAATATAACCACACCTAAAAATATACATATCAGATACCCTGAACCTTGACCTTCAATAAAGAATAACTCCGCTCTTTCCAAGAGGTTATTACCTGTAAACAAGGACCTGACCACCACCCCCTGAGTAGCTGCCAAAAGGCCATGCTCATGTACTAGCCCCCTCAAAGGCCTTCATTCCAGGCACCAGCCAAACTGAAACATTTCCCCATTACTGGCACGTATAAACATTCCATAGGATTTATAAAATCCCTAACCATACAAAGAAAATGGAAAAACAACTGAAACCGTTAAAAACTGAAAATGGAGAGGGAAGGATGGCAGGTGTGAGACAATTAAACCCTTGCCCAGGACATACTTGAAAACGAGAGGTAACTCTCAATGTATTACTTCCTGGTAAAATATTTTATAAATAAATAAATAAATAAATAAATGAAACTGCCTCAAAAATTGTGTGGATAGAGGCACATAGCCTCACCTTTATATACCGCTCCCATGTAAAGCCCGGGAGAAGGAAAAGACACATCGAGGAAGCCACTAACGCGAAGCACCTACAGTAGGCAACAGGTATTCTACCTAGCAACCACTTCCAGCCAATCAACACTAGAGTGGGAGACCTAGAGGGAGAGGGGGGCCTTCGAGGGTCAAGATCCCTCCCAGGAACCCATTTTAGTGCACTGTGGTATCAAATTAAATGTTTCTTTTTATAACTGGTGCAGCTATAAGGCCGACTAAGGCTGCGCTTATAGTGCCTGGCGACAGCGATGCAACGTCGCTCCAAAACAAATGCATTGAATCCGTCCCATGCGCTTATATTAGGCGTGACGGTGACGGAGCGACCAAAAATGTTGTAGTCAGTGTTATTTGATTTTTTTTAGAGGCAGTCGCCACATGTACAGTAACTGTCTCTAAACCAATCACAGAGCGCCTATTGCATTCTGCCCTCCCCCTTCATGATGTCGCTGGCCTTTTCGCCAGCGACGTCGCTCAAAACTAAAGTTCAACTTTCACCAGTGACGACGGCGACGGATGACGTCATCAGTCGCGTCACCGTTGCCGGCTCTATAAACGTGGCCTAAAAGAAACTCACATCCCCAGCAAAGAACTGAGCTGAAGTATAACTTTAGAGCTGGAAGTGGTTGGTGCTACTACAATTAAGCACCCACTGGTGCTGGTGGGCAACTCATTATTCCTGTCTACCTTCTTTCTCCAAGAGGCCCGGGATGCCAACTGGTCCCACCTGTTGGCAGCCCTGTGCCGATTATAGGAAGCCAGAAATTCCAAAAGCAGAAAAATTGACTCTCAGAGGCACACAATTTGATACATCTCATTGTAATTTGTTAGTCATGTCAATTGCTTGATATACAGACACATAGGGGTGCATGACGGAAACGTACATCAATTTCTCTCCAAAATTGCCTTTCACCCTTTGTGTTGATGTAGCCTTATGTATTTTTATGTTCACTGCTCCTCATGTTATCATAATTGTGGAAAATGCTTGATTTGGGGGGGAAATTGTACAAAATAGCTGTCTTTAATACTTATGCTTCTTAGTTGAATACTTTCTAAAAATAAATAGAATAAATAAAAACAGATAAATTGACCAGAGCTGGCACTTTGGTGCACACAAATTGTAATACACCACGATTACCTCGAGGACACGGGCGTCGTGTCACCGCTGGGCGAACAATGCGTGAGGGTTTTATCGCCCTTGAGTCCAACATCATACTCACCTGTGGTCTACTCCGCCTCATTGGGCGGCTGCTACCTTGCGGGCAGGCCTGCCCTAATTCATGCAAACAGCTGATTGGTTCCTGGCCTCATATGCTTACCCAGCCCCCTACCAAACTGGCTGAGCATAAGTCTTCTGATGGTTACAAAGTGCTTACTGCATCCTTGCCTCCCTGCCTTGCTACCTTGTCCTGTGTTTATCTCTTGTTCCGTCTCTGACCTTTGGCTTGTACCCAGACTCCGACCCTCTCCACTCCTGACCATGGTTAGAACGACCACTATCCGCATGTCTACAACCCCTGACCACTGCAAATACGTATGACGATCCGCACCTCTCCAACCCCTGACCACGGCAAGTACCTACTGTACAACGATCCGCACCTCTCTAATCCCGACACGGCTAACGACTACGACCCTGCACTCCGGACGTGCTCACGCAGCTGGAGGTCGGTTTATCCAATCCCCACCTCGGCCTCGTGGTCACGTCCTGTTTGTGGTGAGCACCCGTTACAATTCCAGCCAGAATGTCCCAATTATATCCCAACTTCCACAAATAGTTTGATTTACTGATGGTGGGCAGTAATCTCTTAAAATATAGTTTTTTTCGGCCTTGCTCAGATTGCCAGAAGAGTAATTTGGTACCAGGCGTGATGTTGGCTGTGAACCCCCTTAATGTACATTGAGGGGAAAAGTATATGTGAAATTATTAACATTTATTACGAGTATAGAGAATTTTCAACCAATCCCGTAGAAACATTATAATCATAGTACTCTATTCCTTTATTACTCATTCTATCATTTCTTTTTTCAGGTATTGATTCTGTGTAATAAATTATATTTACATAAAAAAATGGTGTATTTATTGGCCTGCCTCTTCGCTCTGGTGACCTGCTTATTTGTCTGGCCTCTTCCTGCAGATGGTTTCCACTGATGAGCTAGTTTAGGGACCTGGAAGCAAGGGGCTCTGGGTGTGGTCAGGAGGTACCATACTTTGGGCTCACTAAGGCCGACATTCTCTCTACCATTTTTTATGCAGCTTGAATAAATCATTTTTATTGCCACACGACCTGCTTCTTGCCTCTGTGCACCACACAATACATCTTCTTATACTCTTTAATGAATAAGAGGTCAACTACCTGTGCTGCCAACTAACCTGCAACCTGCACATTCCAGCAACACCACGACGGTGTGTCTACTGCATTGTACAAAATGCTATTCAAATCAACAGAGACAGCAATGCACTGGCTACAGATAGAGCTGGAAGTGTTAAATATTTGTAAGTTTTATCTAAAAAAAAATGGGAGGTGTTGGACTTTTAAAGCAGTAGAAATACTTCTTGCTGTAACCTGTCTATAAACCTTTTTTACCGTGACCAAATATTTGTATGTTTTTTTTCCTGATAGACAAATAATTGTACATTTTCATAAAAAATTCAATATGTTATCAGATATATTAGTATTAAAGAAAATAACATCAGAAAAAAAGTTTCTGAATATTAAAATACTGATTTCCAATGGGAAGAGCACCATTCCCCATGAACAAAACATCATGTTTTAAAAATATAGACCGCTTTGGAACGGAAAAGAGATCACAAAAGTAAAAAATGAAATGCACAAATACATGGCGATCAGCATGGACTGCTGCATTAAAAGAGGGTTACAAATGAATACAATTAGTCGTTTCCATGTTGCATGAGTCTGATGGCATGCTAGGTTGTAGAAAATTGGGTAATTGGAATACAATAGCGATATTAATCGGTAGTTGAAGTGTAATGGTATGAATGTGGATTTTTGTAAATCAGGTACATAAGATAAGGCTGCGCTTATAGTAGAAGCGACGCGACGGCTTGGCCGCGATCTCTGGAAGCCAAGTCAATTTGATTTTTCCAGCCACCATAGCGTGACGTCACCGTCGCCGGCACTGTAAGCGCAGCCTAAGGCTGCTTTGTAGCTATAGTATTACACTGTCAGTATGGAAAGTTTACTTTTATTGGTGCATAAAGGGGAGAGATCTCACAACCACCAGGAAATGAATGTGTCTTTAAAAAAGCAGACCTACAGAGACTATAAAATTGCCAGTGATTTCAAAACAGTAATTGAAACATTTATTTTAGCTCATGGCCCCTGACCTAGATTTAATTGATTACAGGGCAAGTTCTATATGCGACAAAGTAGCCAATTGGGCTTCAATGGGGAGCAGACTGAAATCAATGGGGAATTTTGTCCGAAAACGGTCAAATCGACCGTGGCAGCACATGTAGAATCATGCCCTAATTAATTAAGGGAAAGGGTAAAAAGACTGCAGGCAATTAAGTATGATATATAGGGTGACCATTCGTCCCGGTTTTGCCGGGACAGTCCCGTTTTTTTGTGTCCTGTCCCGGTTTTAAGTCCGTCGCGGTTTTGTCCCGGTTTTTGTCCCTGGTCCCGGTATTGCGGGGCAGCGGCGGTGAGGAGAATGCGGCGGCCGGTAAGTATTTTCTATGTACAATGTGTGTGTGAATGCTGCCGGGGGGACTGAATGAAGGAGAATGCCGGGGACGGGACTTAGAATGCCAGCCGGCCCGCATGGGATTGGATGAATGATCATGCCGGGGGCGGGACTTAGAATGCCGGCCGGCCCGCAGGGGATTGGTCGCAGGCATGTCAGAGGAATCTGGGGGCGGGGCTTCCGCTTTGTGCAGAGCACACGTGACTGTGACTGCCTTCCCGCTCCTGGCTCCTCTGTGCGCGGTGAGTGTCCCCCTTCTGTCCCGGGTCCCAGCCAAGGGGGGGTAATAGGAGGTGGTAGCGGGGGTGCACCTGCCTTTGCCCCCCCGGCACTCGCACCTTTGCCACCCGGCGCTCGTACCTTTGCCCCCCGGCGCTCCCACATTTGCCCCCCGGGAGATGGGCTCGGGGGTGGGCAGTGGTGGCTGCGCGGTCTCGGGCGGTGTAGGGGCTGGCGGGCGGTGCTGGGGGAGGCGGAGTGTATCTGTGTGTGTGTATCTGTGTGTGCGTGTATGTGTGTGTGTATCAGTGGGTGTGTGTGTGTATCAGTGGGTGTGTGTGTATCAGTGGGTGTGTGTGTGTCAGTGCGTGTGTGTGTGTGTATCAGTGGGTGTGTGTGTGTGTGTATCAGTGTGTGTGTGTGTATCAGTGGGTGTGTTTGTGTGTGTGTGTGTGTATCAGTGCGTGGGTGTGTATCAGTGTGTGTGTGTGTATCAGTGTGTGTCAGTGGGTGTGTGTGTGTCAGTGGGTGTGTGTGTGACAGTGGGTGGGTGTGGGTATCAGTGGGTGTGGGTATCAGTGGGTGTGTGTGTGTGTGTGTATCAGTGGGTGTGTGTGTGTGTGTATCAGTGTGTGTGTGTGTGTCAGTGTGTGTGTGTGTGTGTGTGTATATCAGTGGGTGTGTGTGTGTGTGTGTATCACTGGGTGTGTGTGTGTATCAGTGGGTGTGTGTGTGTGTGTATCAGTGGATGGGTGTGTATCAGTGTGTGTGTGTGTGTGTGTGTGTGTGTGTATCAGTGTGTGTCAGTGAGTGTGTGCGTGTCAGTGGGTGGGTGTGGGTATCAGTGGGTGTGGGTATCAGTGGGTGTGTGTGGGTGTGTGTGGGTATCAGTGGGTGTGTGTGTGTATCAGTGTGTGTGTGTATATCAGTGGGTGTGTCAGTGGGTGGGTGTGGGTATCAGTGAGTGTGGGTATCAGTGGTTGTGGGTATCAGTGGGTGTGGGTATCAGTGGGTGTGTGTCAGTGGGTGTGTGTATCAGTGTGTGTGTGTGTGTGTGTGTGTCAGTGTGTGTGTGTGTGTGTGTGTGTGTATCAGTGTGTTTGTGTGTATCAGTGGGTATCAGTGGGTGTGTGTATCAGTGGGTGTGCATCTCCCTCACCCTCCCTGTCTCCCTCTCTCTGTCTCTCTCCCTCCCTCTCTCCGTCTCTCTCCCTCCCTGTTTACGTCTCTCTCCCTCCCTGTCTCCCTCCCTGTCTCCCTCCCTGTCTCCCTCCCTGTCTCCCTCCCTGTCTCCCTCCCTCTCTCCGTCTCTCTCCCTCCCTCTCTCCATCTCTCTCCCTCCCTGTCTCCGTCTCTCTCCCTCCCTGTCTCCGTCCCTGTCTCCGTCTCTCTCCCTCCCTGTCCCCGTCTCTCCCTCCCTGTCACACACACACACACACACACACACACACACACACACACACACACACACACACACACACACACACACACACACACACACACACACACACACACACACACACACACACACACACACACACACACACACCAAGGACTAATGGTAGTAAAGTATAAGTGTACTACAATAAATAAACTGTTATGTAAAAAAAATGTGTCCCGGTTTTTCATTTTCAAAATCTGGTCACCCTAATGATATATTAAAGAACTTGGGTCATTTAAAAAATGAACACTTCAGAAGCTGGAAAAAAGATTGTTTCCGGAATGTTTACGGGCCTTTTCTCAGCCTGCTATCTCTGTAAATCTACAGAAGAAATTACAAATGAGAAATAGATCCGATTTAATAAACAGCACATACTGTAAATGATCGCAAAGAAAAACTTTTTTTATTCATGCGTTATCTTTTCTTTGTTTTGGACAATGGGTGCTCAACGCTCAAAGGGCCGTCTACAAGGTCACTACAAATAAGCAGCTGAAAAATAAATTTTGCTTTTGGTCATATGAGCCTTGGAACTATAAACATTCAATCTCTAAAACTGTTCCCCACTGATGACAAGTCTCTTGGCCTCAGATAAAACATTTCCTGTTGATTAATGACTGTAGGCGTATGGGATGTCAATTGTCTACAGCAGCTGTGCACAAACTGGGGGGCAGGACCCCCAGGGGGGGCGCGAGACTGAATGCGGTGGTGGGGTGGGGGGGTTTACAGAGGCCCCACGCGCTTCCCGAAGGCACTTAAATTAAGTGCCAGGGGAGCTGCAGGGCCTCTGTAAACTTAACTTACCTTGGCTCCGGCGGCTTCTCACACGCGTCGACATGGCAACGCAGCAGGTCATGTTACGTCACGTTGCTATGGCAATGTGACGTCATGACGCCGGAGCCGACGCCGGAGCGGGGGTGAGAGAGGGCACGGAGGTGAGGGGACCGCCGGCAGGGAGGCGCAAGGAAAAAAGTTTGCGCCCCCTGGTCTACAGGGTGATGATAGAGGCAAGCAGAGGGAGAAGATGCCGGTGGGAAAAATGAACAGTGAGCAGCCGGTAGAGGAGTTAGGTTGTTCCTCTGCTTAACTCTCCACCGCTGCCGTTGTCATCTCTCACCGCCCACCTCTATCACCACCCTGTGCCGCAAGTAGGAATGGAGGAGGGGAAGAGAGCTGGAGGAGGAGGGAGAGAGGCTGGAGAAAGAGAGCTGGAGAAGGGGAAGAGCTGGAGGAGAGAGAGAGCTGGAGGAGAGAGAGAGCTGGAGGAGAGAGAGAGCGAGAGCGAGAGCGAGAGCGAGAGCGAGAGAGAGAGAGAGAGAGAGAGAGAGAGAGAGAGAGATCTGGAATGGGAGAGAGCTGGAGGAGGGGGGAGAGCTGAGTAAGAGGAAAGAGATAGCTGGGGAGGAGAGAGAGCAAGAGGAGGGGGACAGAGCTGGAGGAGGAGAGAGCTGGAGGGGAAGAGAGCTGGAGGAGGTCTATTTTGATCTGGTTTTGCTGATTGGCCAGCAAAGCCGGCCAATCAGTTGAACAGCAATTCTACTTGGGAACCAAGTAGAACAAAGAAAAACCAGCCAAACAAACATAAAATTAAACCAACAACAAGTGCACTGTAAATAAAAGAAAGTGCACTAAAAATGAAGGGTTAGTACAAAATAATCCAGAGGGGGGGATACCGAGCAGAGCACCCCGCCTGACACCCACTGGGAGGCAAACTCTGAAACCGTCCCAGTGGACTCGGTGTACGTGTACTCTGCCCGGTTACGGGAGCGCACCAGCGCCCGGAACATGGCCACAATGTTTGTTGGGACCTCCCTCTCCAAACACTGCGTCCTGGTCTTATAAATGGCAAGCTTAGCCAATGCAAGGAGCAGATTGACGAGGAGATCCCTAGGCTTATTGTTCCGGGACACTGGGCACCCAAAAATCAAAAGGTGAGGGGAAAGGTGCAGCCAGAACTGCAGGAGAAGGCCCCTCAAGGTGGATAAGAGGGGCTGCAGTCTGGGGCAGCTAAAATAAATATGACACACAGACTTCCGCTCACTACAGAAGGGGCAGGTGGCGGAAAAGTCAGTGAAGTGGGCCAAGTACTCTCCCGTGCTCTGTGCACTGTGGAGGACTCTCCAACTCAAATCCCAGGCGGGACTGGGAATCAACTCTGAATAGAGTTCCCTCCACTGGGGCCTCTCACCCTCGTTTGCAGGAAGTACCCACCTCCAGATGGTATCAGGGCAGGCGACAAGGGCGAGGTAGTGCACTGTATGGAGCACAAGAGAGTACATGCCTTTCCTCGGCATGCACAGAAACGTGCCGGGGACAAATTCCCCAAGCTGCTGAGGTTGGGGACGAGAGGAGCCTGAGGGGGTTGCCGTGGCTTTGGTCCCACACAAAGATCCAGAGAACTGGGGGTGATAGGTGGGCAGGGCTCTCCGGTCTGCAATACCCCCTCAATGAAGGTGCGTGAGTCAGGGTGGATGGCATCTTTAATCTCCTTGATCAGACGACGAGGGATGCGGGCAGTAGGCAGACCCATTCAGTGCGCGAACACCACTGCCCCTACCCAGTCCCGTCATTCGTAGGCCAGGAGATCCCCGACTCTGGTCACCCGCACCAGGATTAGTTGACGGCAGATACAGGGTGAATCCAACATCCGAGCCCTCACTGCTGGATTAAACAGCAGGGGCTCGGTGAGGAAACCAATCCCCAACACCGCCTGTCCTTTCCTGGTCTTGGAGACCTGGCTCCAGGCCCTTAGTAAGTCCCGGTAGTATGCCGGCAGCACCATGAAGTCTCTACCTAACCCCTCGGGCTTGATGACAAACAGTTGCCAGTCATACCCCATATTGCGCAGCTGGCGAAAGAGGAGGGGGAGGGAGCTGGAGGAGGGGAGCGAGAGTTGGAGAAGGAGGGGGAGAGTTGAGATGAGATGAGATAAGGAAGGGGAGCGATGATATGAGGAGGAGGGCGGAGAGGAGATTAGGAGGAGGAGAGAGGATCAGGGAAAGAATGGGGGAGGGAGAAAAAAACTGCAGTCAGTATTATCTTATACTACTATGCGGATTTATTTAAAAACAATCCTATAACGTATCATGTTTTACTGTTTTAAAAATGTTATATCGATTAATAAAAAAAAAGTAATGTGATTTGGATTACATCAGGCAGGAGAGGGGGGCTCCGACTAATATCAGGGGTGAAATGGGGGGCTCGGTGTAAAATGTTTGCTCACCTCTGGTCTACAGCTTGCTTCTCCCTTAACCTAAAGGCTGACAGAGGGACCAGCAACATAATGTGGAGCAGTCCCTCATAGGATCAAGGTATACTAATTGCACTGAGATATTTAGAGTTTGATATGGGCAAAAAAGTACAACTCCTAAAAATATTTAGAAATAATTTTTTTAAGTTAGTTTATATGATGAGCTGAGACTTGGGATGGGTTTGATTTCCTCTGGTCACGCCCTTTTGCTGTAAGCATGAATACATTTGTTTATTTGTTTAGCATGACACAATGAATAGAAAGATTTCTTCCTTCTATTCTTTGGAGATGTCTAGCGATTACCTGCTTAATTTGTGCAAGTGTTGGCAAAACTAAAACTCAGGTAAGCTAATTAGATTGGGCGGTTACACCATTACACCTTTGTGGCGTGGTAATACTGCTTTGAACAGAAACTTCATATTCCTTTTGTTCAGAGTTTCCATGGCCTATAAACAGCATATATTCCAATACAACTCTGTAATGCAATAACAGAAGGAAATAATAAAAATACAACAATTGTTAGTTAGCCGTGAGAAAATTATTACAGATAACCTCTGCACCACTGAGTGTTGCATTAAAGGTGCAACTCCACATAGTTGCCAGTTTAATTTTTGTAGGCGTCTTTGAATGGAAAAGTTTGCCAATCGTGTCTTTTTTTGTTCTTATCCCATCCTTTTCTTATCATGAGAGATTATAAAGATAAGGGGAGGAGTCAGAGGGGGTCTCTGTCTGGCTGTACTTGCACTTGCTGAGCACATAGTGACATCAGACAAAATGGAGTATCATGAGGAAATCAAATCCCTCCTAAGGCTAACTTTAAAAAAAAAATACTTATAGGTGTCAGATTTGGGTAAAAAACAAATGTATCAATTGCCCGGTTCACTTTGGTGCTAGGAGGGACTGCTCCTTTAAAAGTCACTGTCTGCCTTTTTGTGTTACATTTCCAAACGGAACGGTTTACACTAAGCATCTTGCAAGGTCACTAAGAATACAGCTTGTTGCGTGGCTAGTCAATTTGCCCTCCAGACAGATGCTGTAAGCTGTATAAATTGTTTTGAAATATTTACTTAACTGTACTAAATATTTAAAGATTGATTATAAAGAATAATACGTGTGGCAATACATAGTTGCAAGTGCTGTCCCATCTAACAAAACAGATTAGAGTTGCAAGAAAAGTTACTCCAGCGTGTAATATATCCTTGTCTCCACCAACTTTAATGTTTGCTTCAACCCACCACTGTAGATATTCACCCCCCTAAAAAAGCCAAATTCTGAGCATACAACATACAGTAACATAAAGGGGGGAGGGCGGGCTGTTACCAGATGAGCAATAATGGTTGCTCCATTAGAAAGCACCAGCACAGATATTCAGTGACAGTCACATATATAACATGTACATACATTGGTGAGTGTACGTAGGATGTGTGCGGTACTTGCTTTTTTACAGACCCACACTAGCACTACTTGTTTGTTACCACTTTTTTTTTTAAATGTATTTGTTGTAGGGAAGCTCTCTTCCTTTCAGCTTTTTTAGCATCAATCTTTCTAAAATATGCTTTACTACAATTTTCAACAAATTGAGAATTTTTTTGTTAGGCAAACCACCATAACTTTTTCAAGCCACTATGACCACTGCTTTTAACACACTGATTCAAAAGATAAAGATGTCGCAACTTGGAGAAACTTTAACCTTCACTGTGACCTTGTGATGTACCTGGTACGGCATAGGCCCTGGCACACCGAAGGAATAACAAGTTAGAATCAAACGGGTGCCAGGCGCATCCTGTGATCACGGTAGTTTCAGAGGTCATGGGCACTCTGGTACCATTGCACCTCCAGCACTGTAAGGCTTGTTATATAGTGGCCGTGTGCGCTACGCCGTGCGCGGGACTTATAATTGGCTGAGGTTAGTCATCCTTTCTATACAAGGGCCGCGCATTGAGCGTGCATCCGACCGACAGCGGGGAAGATGGGGAATACAATGATTTTGCGCCGCTACCGGCGCTGAAACTTATGTATATGTGTGTGTGTATATATGTATGCATGTGTATGTATGTATATGTGTGTGTGTATATATGTGTGTGTCTGCACAATGTTAATAAATATTTTATGTATTTACAGTAGGTGTACAAAATCAAATACCTTGATTTGAATTTTCAAGTATTGCCAACCGATGACACTGTCATTACTCCTTACTTGGCCTATTTAGGAAAATCATTCACAGGAATTCGGAAGAATAGGAATCTAGGGGGAGTCATTGACTTGGAGTGAAGTTCTGCTTCCTGTGCGGCTATTTAAGCCAGAGTGCGGTGCAATCAGCTAGATTGCATTAAGTCATCAAATGTTTACATTCTTGGAACATACACACCATGCAGCTCAACTTCAGCAATAACATTCCACACATATTCTAACATCATTGTCTACCTGAACAAGTAAGCAATTATGCACATACTTCACTGTATGGAAAGATAAAGAAAACACAGCAAGTACAAGATAACGAAATTGCTGAAATGTTAAACATTTCACTCCTCCAAGCTGAGGATTTCCATTAGTATACAGGCATACCCCACGCTAACGTACGCAATGAGTCCAGAGCATGTATGTAAAGTGAAAATGTACTTAAAGTGAAGCACTACCTTTTTTCCACTTATCGGTGCATGTTCGGTACTGCAATCGTCATATACGTGCATAACTGATGTAAATAAGGCATTTGTAACAGGCTCTATAGTCTCCCCGCCTGCGCACAGCTTCGGTACAGGTAGGGAGCCGGTATTGCTGTTCAGGACGTGCTGACAGGCGCATGCGTGTGCTGCCGTTTGCCTATTGGGCGATATGTCCTTACTCGCGAGTGTACTTAAAGTGAGTGTCCTTAAACCGGGGTATGCCTGTACTAGGTTTTAAATTACTTCCTGCTTCGTAGCTCATGTGCACCCTAACTTCAAAGAGAATAAATCTATTTACAATTACTATACGACCGTGTTGTTTTTTATAAGTGTATGTGTGCATTTGAAAGCACAGCTTCTGAAGTTGATTCCAGGTCAATGCTGTACTGAGCCTACAGATCAGGTAGGAGACACAGGGATCTATATTTAACAAAACGTTCCAGCTGCAGAAATAGGGGTAAATCCCCTCCCCAAAAAATGGAACCAGAATTCTAGTAAGAAGGTATCCCTCCGCACTCAATGTGATTCCTTTTCTTTAAAATGGGGCAGAAAGAGACATGATGGGGGAAAAATATGTTGTAACATTTGCAGGGGCCTCAGTCTTGAAGTTTGTCCTGGGCCCCCAAATTCCGGCCCAAATTCCGGCTGGCAGCCCTGCTCACAACACATTGTAAAGGTGATCTGCAAGTAGTGTCCGGTATCTCTAGCAGGAGAGAGGTTAATTAGATTGCCACATGAGATCATGACTAAAATCTGTATTTCAAGGTTTATCAGTCAGGATGTAGGATAAATCAGGGTGACATTATTAGCAGTTGGGCTTTTTTTTAAAAACATTGTCCAATTCAAATAAGAATGGGGTTTTTTTTGTCCTAATTTGTTCAGTTGCACAGTTGAACAATTTACGGTAGCAATATTGTATGTGAAAGTAGCAATCTCTCCAAAAACTATTTAAAAACTATAAAAACTAAAAATAAAAACCCTCTCCTGACATTTATGGATCTAGGGACCCACCAATACCTGAGATACAGTATTGAACTTTGAATGTGACTTAAAAAAATATGACCGCTGGGTTAACCAATATAGCTGCAACATCATGTCCAGGATTTGCCATTAAAATAGGCAAGAAGCAAAAAGCTGACACACTATGAGTGCTCATTTGCATGTCATTACCCAGAATCCCTGGCTGCAGTGGATGCATTTTATGCTACTGATGCGGCGGCCGTTATTCGAACACATCTCGGCGCCGATTTTGAGTTCTCTGCTGTTCCCCACGCAGCATGAACGCGGTCAATCGCCCCAGGCACCCGCGCTTATCGCGGATGTTTTGTTTGAATTTCATGGATTCTGTTTCTTTGTTTGCAATAAAATGGATGAATTGTAATGTGTACAGTACGGTGCTACTATACTACTGTGTCAATTTCGTGTTTTTAAAAGCCAGAACACTAAAATTCGTTTTTCTGCTCTCGCCGTGCTCGCATCTTAGTGCGGGGAGGCTGGAATTCATCCCGCGGTTTCAAATCGGGATTCCGATGTACATGACGCGTGAAGTGTTCGAATAACGGCCGCTGCAACAGTAAGTGATTGTGGGGAAAGCCAGGTTTGTGGACGTGTGAATGTGCTCACAAGTGGTATTTTATTTGCTGTACGGTGAAAGGTTTTTGTCACTTTTTTTACTCACCGTAACTTACATAGTGTACCATGAAAATGCAAAATTTCCAACATTTTCAATATTTACGAAATCCCAAGTTAAAAAATAAACACTGCAAATAATTTTAAACAATTAAATAATTATCAACAAATTTGAGAAAGAAAATAAATTAATTAAAAAAAAAACACTGAACCCCCCCCCAGTGAATATAGTTTGTATGGCAAACTTGGACAATGACGCTCTAATTTTTTAAGCTGAAAGATTGTTTGCTATTTTTGAAAATGTTCAATTGTTAAATACACGTGAAGTGAATTTTGAGAGATATGGCCCCATCTCTAGTGCAGACGCAGCATTCTATTGGCTGCCAGAGTAAAGAAGTCTTAACAGCCTATCACAGGGGGGGGGGGGGGGGTGGGAAGGGTACCCATAGCAGTAAGTAGAACATCTCAGGAGTGGGTGATCCGCCAGTTCTCATAGGTGTAAATAAAGAACGTTCCATAGAAGCTCAACATAATGGCATCACTTCATAAATAAAGGTTTTGAGTTGAAGATAAACGTAGTAAAAGTGAGTTAGTTCCCCATTTATATTCCCATTAAAAAAAAACCCAGATAAACAGACAGCTTAATTCATATTCAATATAACGCAAAATGTTTCTGGACTACAGACCCTTGTAAGGTTTGCTAAAATGTATGACAAATTACCACGAATATCTTGTTTTAACTCATTTAGAAATTCCCCATCATACCAAATTCGCTCCATCAATTTTTTATGGAGGCATACAAAAGAGCTTTTAAATATACTGTACCTCACCTAATTAGGTTTTAAATCTACTGTACATGACATACTGTAACACAATTTATTTTCAGCTTTTCTGATACAGTAACAGTCAGAGCGCGGTTCATTCCACAGGTTACAATGCAACTAATTGAAACGCTATCATTTGCAGTGTGTTTGTAAGCACACATTCACATGTATGTGCATATGTGTGAATGCAACCCGCTTACATGATAAGGTAAGTAAGTATGTGGCTATCTGACCTGTTTCTGGTCCTCATTCCTTTTAGACTCACCTATAGCCATTCCTGTGACCGGTGGTGAATAGAAGTTATGCTGTCCTTGAACAGAGTGGTGCTGGTCTGGGTAGTTCTGCAGTCCGTGGTGACGACTCTGGGGCTTTTCAATAGTGTTTTGTCTGCTCTCCATTTGATCTGTCACTGCCATGCTCCACTACTACTGTATAATAAGCTGCCACCTGGCCTCACAAATTTCCCCTGAGCAGACACTGCTTTCAAATAACCAATATTTCACTGCAAAAGCAATCCAGAAATCCTACAAATGCTAATCCTCCTCCTACTCTTTTCTCATGCAGCTCAATGGGCAGGGACTGAACTTCCTACTTTTGCTTTTGAAAATATTTTGTTTCTTCACTCGTTACCATCTCTTGTTTTGTTGTGAAAGCCAATCGCAATGCTATGGGCAGGTTCTTGTGCGTATGTGCAACGCCCCCAAAATTACTGTGTGCCCAACTTCTTTTAAGTTAAGATATAAGAGCAAGTCTGCTGCCAGGAAGCTGCAACATACTGTAGCTGATTAAGAATAGCACACTCATATTCCTGGCATGGCTCACAGGGCGGGTTGAGGCTTGAGAGTGCTTAGTTTTATGCTTTGTTTTGCTTACATTTTTATGTTCTGAATGGGTGTGTCCCTTTGTGCCAAAGTCTAGCAGTAAGGTGTGTGCCACTACTGAATGTTTGGACGAAAAAAATATCAGCTACTAGGGAGTGCTTACTGAATGTGACATGACACCTGTACTCTAATTTACTTGAGACTTTTAAGTGTTATAGTGCTGAGGGGACCTGCACCCAAGCAGCTATACTTTGGCCGTCATACAGTACAATATGCTTTCAATTTGTCTACCCTGTGCTAGAGTTCATCCCTGTTCACATGAATTGGACTAAGGCAGCGTCCACTGTGCCGCTGACCGCACTCATGCTTGAGAGTGGTGACGACACCAACCCTCCAGGCATGAGCGTTCGGCTGTCAGGCAATTTTTTTTTAAGCGTGACGGGGGGCCCTTCCAAACAAACAATTCTTGTTCAGTCTTTATCTAATTGTACTGTCATGAACATTTAACATGCTAACTGAGGCCTGTAGAGTTTGAAATGTAACTCTTGGGTATTTTGCAATTTCTCTGAGTATTGCACGGTCTGACCTTGGGGTGAATTTGCTGGGACGTCCACTCCTGGGAAGTTTGGCAACAGTCTTGAATGCTTTCCACATTTGAATAATCTTTCTCACTGTAGAATGATGGACTTTAAATTGTTTGGAAATGGCCTTATAACCCTTCCCAGATTGATGGGCAGCAACAATTGTTCTCTCTAAGATAATTGCTGATGTCTTTCTTCCTTGGCATTGTGTTAACACACACCTGAATGCTCCAGACCAGCAAACTTCTAAAACTTCTGCTTTTATAGAGGTGGTCACACTTGCTGACGATCAATTAATCAAGGGCATTTGATTAGCAGCACCTGTCTGCTACATAGCATCTTAATTCCTATGGAAGCAGTAAAGGAATACTCAGTTTTTCACACATAGCTTCTCCATTTTGGCTTTATTTTTGTTAAATAAATCATGACAGTGTAATATGTCATGTGTTGTTGTTCATCTGAGGTTGTATTTACCTAATTTTAAGACCTGCTAAGGAACAGATGATTGTTATTATGTCCTGATATGTAAAACCATAGAATTCAAAGAGGGTGTACTTTCTTTTTCACACAACTGTAGATATATGGCAGGGAAAATAGCTAAACAGATATATAGAAAAATAGGAAATATACTGTAGATGGATAGGTAGAAGTATATATATATATATATATATATATATATATATATATATATATATATATATATATATATATATATATACAGAAATACTTATATATATATATATATATATATATATATATATATATATATATATATATATATAGTCAGATAAGGCAGTTGGCACTCCAATAGGTGCTGGTAAATACAGAAATACTTATATATATATATATATATATATATATATATATATATATATATATATATATATATATATATGCAGAAGATTGACCTAGGCGCAAATAAGACAAGGAAGAGAAGAAACACAAAAAAGAATTATAGAGCAGTATATCTGGTTATTAACAGACTATAGGATGGTAAGAGATGCGCTTACACAGGTAGGTTTTTTGAAAGCATGTAATCCTCTATGGGACTCACGAACACAGCTACTGCAGCTCCTCTCCTTGGCCTCTGGATCTTACGAGTACTTGTCCACGGGAACTTGTCTCTATGGATGGATCTCACAAGGGGGGGGGGGTAGGGAAGGAATAAAGGGAGGGACAAATATGTGTAAAATCTTTTTAATCTAAAAATAAACTCACTTCCGTGTCACGTGGTATGATGCTAAGCTTAGCAGCCCCTGACGAAGCCCAAGTGGAGAAACGCGTAGGGCCAGCGTTTTTGGAGCAGAAAGAGAGATACGCCGAGGCACCAAGCAGAGAGACATTCTCAAGGAGCTACGGCGGTGATTCCCTGCACTGACAGATACCAATTCCCGCGAGAGCCGAGCCGCGTCATACCGCGTCATACCACGTGACACGGAAGTGACCGTGAACGCGAAGAGGACTGGTAATCGGCGCCTCTGTACACGAGTGTGAGAGACTCGCTAAATCACTCTCTACTGCCCGAAATTCACTCACAGAATGTGAGTTGATTACCTGTTTTTACTATGAGTTTATTTTTAGATTAAAAAGATTTTACACATATTTGTCCCTCCCTTTATTCCTTCCCTACCCCCCCCCTTGTGAGATCCATCCATAGAGGCAAGTTCCCGTGGACAAGTACTCGTAAGATCCAGAGGCCAAGGAGAGGAGCTGCAGTAGCTGTGTTCGTGAGTCCCATAGAGGATTACATGCTTTGAAAAAACCTACCTGTGTAAGCGCATCTCTTACCATCCTATAGTCTGTTAATAACCAAATATACTGCCCTATGATTCTTTTTTGTGTTTCTTCTCTTCCTTGTCTTATTTGCGCCTAGGTCAATCTTCTGCAAATCTTCAAGGCGGCGATTGTGGAGCCGCAGACCTAATCTGGCTGCAGTTTGTAGGGATAGTTGTAACCCAGGGTATGTACCTCATTTAAGATTGTATTGGCTTAATAGGTGGTGTATATATTATCCTCCGCTTAAACATATTGTTAGGATCTGCGCTGTATGTTTCTTGTCTGTATATATATATATATATATATATATATATATATATATATATATATATATATATATATATATATGATAATAAAAAATGCACAAATGCGCACCAGGGATTAGTGGAAGGTAATTTATTAAAAGTACACAAAAACTGAGGGGATCCAACCCCACCTCAGAACAGCTGTGCAGCTGGACGGCTAAGTACTACCAAGGAGAACACCTAATGGTGACTAAACCCTAAGCTGCACAGTATAGAAATACAGTAAAATTTATATAAAAAACATGAAAGAAAAAAACAAACATGAAAACAACCTATCAAGAGATTTGTATAGAAACCGCCATAGGGTTGGGCACTGGCAAGGGGAAACGGACACTCACACTGAGACAGTCAGCAGACTCGCGGTGTCTGCACAGGATCCGGATCTCGGCACCGCGGAGATGGATAAAACCGCTGCTGTCTCCTGCAGGCTCCGTCTCAACTTACCAGCATACACGCGCAGGATGACCTGTCGTGACCTCTACGCGTTTCGTACCAAGTACTTTGTCAGGAGGTCACGTACAGCGTCATCCGCGCATATATATAGGCGGCAACTGATTGAATAAACCAGCCCCCTCAGAGAAACACCCTTACTTTGCCTAATTGCTACGCTGATTGAAACACCTTGAAATAAGGTTACTAGGCAACAGGGTGTATGGCAACTCATGTGGGGGATGTGTGCAAGTATAAATTAATCATTGCACTCACCCCTATGAAAAAATACAGGAATAAGACCTCTAACAACATAAATGGTATACTACTGTATGTAAACAAATCATGCTGAAACCTGTATATGAATAAAAGAAAAAAGAACAAATGATTAAATAAAAACAAATAAATATAAAGGGGGCTGGTTTCTTCAATCAGTTGCCGCCTATATATACGCGCGGATGACGCTGTACGTGACCTCCTGACGAAGTACTTGGTACGAAACGCGTAGAGGTCACGACACGTCATCCTGCGCGTGTATGCTGGTAAGCTGAGACGGAGCCTGCAGGAGACAGCAGCGGTTTTATCCATCTCCGCGGTGCCGAGATCCGGATCCTGTGCAGACACCGCGAGTCTGCTGACTGTCTCAGTGTGAGTGTCCGTTTCCCTTTGCCAGTGCCCAACCCTATGGCGGTTTCTATACAAATCTGTTGATAGGTTGTTTTCATGTTTGTTTTTTTCTTTCATGTTTTTTATATGAATTTTACTGTATTTGTATACTGTGCAGCTTAGGGTTTAGTCACCATTAGGTGTTCTCCTTGGTAGTACTTAGCCGTCCAGCTGCACAGCTGTTCTGAGGTGGGGTTGGATCCCCTCAGTTTTTGTGTACTTTTAATAAATTACCTTCCACTAATCCCTGGTGCGCATTTGTGCATTTTTTATTATCTTGTATTTCAGGGTGCCTTCCCCCCTTTCTAAGGGGGGTTCACCTAGATTTGAGAGTTTCTGGGGAGACGCTTTATGTACATGCTGCAAAGGGATCATCCACACCATCACACAGCACGAGCGCTGAATATCCTGTTTTTTCTACCTTCAAGATAAAGAACTGTTTCCAGATACAATTTATTGGACTTTGGACTCTGGTTCTCTCTCCCTTAGATATTCAGCTGCATAGATAAGACTGTTTATTCCATACTAAACTTTTATGTATATGTTTATGTGTGTTTTTTTTATTAAGGAGGCTGTTATACCATAGTAGAATCCTTATTCATTTTAATTGGGGTTTTTTCCCTACATTTACTAATATGACTGAGCTATTAGATTTCACCACTAATTTTTTATCCGGTTTGGATAATAGAAATAACAGAAGTGCTTTATTGGGACAAATGTTTTGTGAGAATATTAATCTAGAAGATGTCACGGTAGATTTACCGTCAAAGATTTTTGCTCTGACTAAATTATTAGAGCAGGAAACTAAAGCTTTTTGGGAGCTTGTATCATTTGAGGAATACCTGAAACAAAAAAGGGTTCCTAGAGGCCTAAGATTGCTACTCAAACCCACCTATGGCAATGACAATCCAGCCTTTCTAGCTATTTGGGAGGAGATCCTTGAGATAAGTTCAATAAACCTCATTAAACTCCTTATGGGAGAAAGGAAAAAAGAACTACAGGAACTCTCTGTTAAAATTGACAAAGTCAAATTGGACATTATCGGTTTACCAACACTAGAAGGGTTGCCCAAATTAGTTGAAGATATGGTGGGAAAATTGAGAAAACACGAGAAAGGCATAATGATAAGGAAAAATAAAGAGTTCCTTAGAGATAAGGTTGACTATTTGGAAAATAGGCAAAAGGACTGGAAAGACAAAAAGTCAGATCAAGTTGTCAAAACAGACAGAAATGTCTGTGAGCAGATTTCACAGAAATCTGCAAGTTCAGAACAATCCAAAAAAGAGGTCCAAAAAAATAATAAAAAGCCTTTGTCAGCGGGTGCAATACCTAAAAACCCCAAAAATTTGAAGAAATCTCATTATGTAGAGAATTTTCAAAGATCAAACAAAGATCTACATAGACCAGTAAATGAAAAAATCAAAAGAGATCACTCTAATAATAGACCCTCTAATCAACATAAATATAGAGAGAGGAGTCAAAGTGACAACTGGTCAATGGTAGGCAAAAATGGTAAATCCAAGGATGTAAAACATAAATATAAACATCAAAGGAAAAACCAATATGCCAGTAGAGGGGACAAAAGTATTGCATTTGAATTACCAGTTTCAAATAAGTTTCATCAATTAAAAGATAGAGCTGACGGTAATGAAAGTGATATAAATGAAGATAATAATGATTGTTTTTTTTTCAGAAATCGATCAAAAACAAGCCCAACAGACCAAGTTGGGACCTAGACAATCCCCCCTCAAAACCCCTGCAAAAAATGAATCGAAAAAGGGGCTACTCAGACGAGGTAGAAAGGAGGGAGAAAGATCGCCCACAAAGAGGGGATCCCTGAGCCATTGACACTAACCAGTAATGGGATCTTTAACTTATCTTCATTGATTATAGATAAAGATCTCTTTCAAGTGCTTAAGAAGGGCTTTATGTTTGCCCCTTCTAGAGAATCAAATGAATTTGATCTCTATATTGATCTTCAAAAATATTTAAGAAAAATGACTTTACTGCGTCATTATAGTAGCAATAAGGCTACATCAGATCAAATTTCTCACAATGAGGCAATTGATATTACAGTTGATCAGATGGCTATTATTGAAGATCTAGAAGCACTACTGAAAGAGAGTGACCCTGACTTTGTCAACTTTGGAAGTTACACACATACTGGTTTCAAACCAAATTCTGTATTTTTCCCATATGCCTCAAGAGGTCACAATATAGAATTATTTGGAAAACTGGTTGAACAGGATTTCAGAGATATGTGTAAGAAAAAACAACTAGGATTATATTCCAATTTAACTTGGGATGAACAAAAAAGTATTAAACAACTAAAGTCCAATCCTGACATTGTATTAAGGTCAGCTGATAAGGGAGGCGGAATAGTCCTCTTGAATACTGAGGACTATTTTAAGGAAGCTCATCGCCTTTTACAGGACCCCATCTCATATGTCACATTAAAGAGGGACCCCACAAAGGAATTTTTAAGTGTCATTAAAACGCATTTGTATGGAGCTCTGGAACTTGGTATTATTTCTAAGTTGGAGTATCAATATTTGTTCACGGAAACTCCCACTGTTCCAATATTTTATTACATCCCCAAGATACACAAATCTCTCACTTCCCCACCCGGACGTCCCATTATTTCCGGGATTAATTCCCTCACCTCTAATTTATCCACCTATATTGATTTTTTTCTACAACCAATGGTCACTTCACTACCATCTCACCTTAAAGATACCACTATGGTTTTACAATTGTTTGATGGTTTCGTTTGGGAAGATAATTATAGATAAGCCACATTAGATGTTCAATCACTATACACCAGTATCCCTCACAAAAAAAGGGTAGAAGCAATTAGACACTTTTTATTGACCCCACAAACACTTCCCATCACACAGGTTGAATTCATTTTATCCTCAATTGAGTTCATCCTCAGTCACAATTATTTTTTGTTTGATTCCCTCTATTTTTTGCAAATCTTGGGGACGGCGATGGGCACAACATTTGCCCCGTCATTCGCCAATTTGTATATGGGACAGTGGGAGTCTCTGGTGATCTTTAGATGTACTCCTTCGCAGCTCAAGCTGTGGAGGAGATACATCGATGATATTATTATTGTGTGGGAGGGGACAGAAGATTCCTATCTTGAGTTTGTCACAAATCTGAACAATAATGATTTTAATTTAAAATTTAGTGGTGAAAATAGCTCAGCAAGCATTCATTATCTCGATTTAGAGATTTACATTGAGGCCAAAACTGTACATACTAAAACGCATTTTAAGGCTACAAATGTAAATTCAT
The DNA here is from genome assembly GCF_040206685.1 of Ascaphus truei. Taxonomy (NCBI): domain Eukaryota; kingdom Metazoa; phylum Chordata; class Amphibia; order Anura; family Ascaphidae; genus Ascaphus; species Ascaphus truei. The sequence goes on from NC_134484.1 coordinate 228,943,249, forward strand.
ATTTAGACCCATTTAGTTGTCACGATAAGAGATGGGTCCAAAATATTCCCTTTAATCAATTTCTCAGGTTAAAGAGAAATGATTCTAAGGCTGTGGATTATGAAGAACAATCTTTCTTTTTAAAGAAAAGATTCCTAGACAAAGAATATGATAGCGATTTAGTAAACTCTTCGCTCAAAAAACTAGAAAGGATTCCTAGGAAATCTTTGATGAAATATCATCATAAAAAGAGTGAGAAGAGACAAAATCAAATCCCAGCATTTATTACTCAATTTAGTGATACTCATTACAATGTTAGAAAAATTCTGCAAAAACATTGGGGGATATTAAAAGCTGATCCCATTTTGGGTCCCCAACTAAAGTCCAAACCAGGGATAGTGTACAAACGAGCACCTAACCTTAAACACATTCTGGCTCCAAGTCAAGTATCCAGAGAGGCCATCGTATCTCGCCTAGGAGTTAAAGGCATGTACAAATGCGGAAAGTTTAAAGCGTGTAACCATATCTGTCAAGGGAAAACAGTTACATCAGGAGTTACTAACAAGGTCTACAATATTACAAGTTTCATTAATTGTCAGACAACGCATGTGGTCTATGCCTTACAGTATAGCTGTAATTTACAGTACATTGGTAAGACAAAAAGACCGTTTAAAATGCGCATGTTAGAGCACCTGAGAAATGTTAAAAACATACCAAAAATAATAGCAAAGGGTATGCCATTAACTCCGCTTTTCAAACACTTTAAAGAAGTGCATAACAGTGAACCTGGTTGTATTAAATTTAAGGGACTTGAAAGTGTATCACTAGGTAGTAGACAGGGAAATAGAGATAATCATCTATTGAAACGGGAGCAATTTTGGATTTATGAAATGCATACCAGACATCCCTATGGTTTCAATGAATTAATTGAATTGACTCCTTTTTTAAGATAAGGTATTCCGTTTTTAATAAAATGAATTTATTAACATTTATTTGCATTAACATTTATGTATGTTTTTATATTTATTTGTTTTTATTTAATCATTTGTTCTTTTTTCTTTTATTCATATACAGGTTTCAGCATGATTTGTTTACATAGTATATCATTTATGTTGTTAGAGGTCTTATTCCTGTATTTTTTCATAGGGGTGAGTGCAATGATTAATTTATACTTGCACACATCCCCCACATGAGTTGCCATACACCCTGTTGCCTAGTAACCTTATTTCAAGGTGTTTCAATCAGCATAGCAATTAGGCAAAGTAAGGGTGTTTCTCTGAGAGGGCTGGTTTCTTCAATCAGTTGCCGCCCATATATACACGCGGATGACGCTGTACGTGACTTCCTGACGAAGTACTTGGTACGAAACGCGTAGAGGTCACGACAGGTCATCCTGCGCGTGTATGCTGGTAAGCTGAGACGGAGCCTGCAGGAGACAGCAGCGGTTTTATCCATCTCCGCGGTGCCGAGATCCGGATCCTGTGCAGACACCGCGAGTCTGCTGACTGTCTCAGTGTGAGTGTCCGTTTCTCCTTGCCAGTGCCCAACCCTATGGCGGTTTCTATACAAATCTGTTGATAGGTTGTTTTAATGTTTGTTTTTTTCTTTCATGTGTTTTTATATAAATTTTACTGTATTTGTATACTGTGCAGCTAAGGGTTTAGTCACCATTAGGTGTTCTCCTTGGTAGTACTTAGCCGTCCAGCTGCACAGCTGTTCTGAGGTGGGGTTGGATCCCCTCAGTTTTTGTGTACTTTTAATAAATTACCTTCCACTAATCCCTGGTGCGCATTTGTGCATTTTTTATTATCTTGTTTTTCAGGGTGCCTTCCCCCCTTTCTAAGGGGGGTTCACCTAGATTTGAGAGTTTCTGGGGAGACGCTTTATGTACATGCTGCAAAGGGATCATCCACACCATCACACAGCACGAGCGCTGAATATCCTGTTTTTTCTACCATATATATATATATATATATATATATATATATATATATATATATATATAGAGGGAGGAGTATATATAAATATAGATTAATATACCTGTAGGTAGGTAATATAAATAAATAAATATATATAGACGAGGACCCCCTTAGATAGATAGTAGTGTAGATTTATTTAATTTGTTTATTAAAAGTTTTACCAGGAACTAATACATTTAGAGTGTTACGCCGGTGCTGCCCGCAGACCAGACCCGTCCCCTGTGCTGAGGTGGGACGTAGGGATACACGCACCCACAGCAATGGGAGCGTTTCCGGAGTGTGGTGTTTTTGTTGCCAGGCCAGGTATAGTAGTGAAGACAATACTTGCCGGTACCGGTAGTAGAGAAGGAGTAGTTATTGCCGTTGCCTAGATCAGGGATGCCAGAAGTCACGAAGTCCAAGTAGAGCCAAAGTCGAGAGCCAGAGGGGGTAGTCGTCCAATCCGCGTCAATACCTGAGGAGTCACTGAGTGAATAGTCAAATGCTTCCATACAGAACTATGTCGAGCGACGAGTGATGGGAAGCACAGGCATAATAAAGCTGGGCAGGCCAATGGGAAAAGGGGGCAGGCCTGGAGGACTGCAAGGAGTCCTCCCTGATAGGAGAGAGGTGTTACAGCCCAGCTGAGTGTAATCATTGATTTGCCTTGAACTGTGTGATGCTTGGGGGCGACGCCTCACTGCAGCAGCAGTGGTTAAAAGTGCTCTGTTAGGCGTGTGCTCTGTAAACTGAGAATGCATGCACATAACGTCTGGGGCTGGCGTGCGTGTAGGAGGGCGTGGGCGCGACCGGCGCTGAACAGAGGAATCGCCGAGGGGAGTGATCCCGCGACGGCGGCAGGGGTGAGGAGCCGTGGAGACCGGTAAGGCAGGATTGTTTATTGTGTCCAGGGACTCCTTGCGGAGAGGGAGTGCTTTGTGTGAGAAGCGAGGAGAACGCCGATTCCTGACAGTACCCCCTCTTCAGGAACGGCCTCAGGACGGTCCAAGAACAGTTTCTCTGGAAACTTTTTCCTGAAGGACTTAAGAAGAGCCGGGGCATGAATGTCTTTTGAAGGTACCCAGGATCTCTCTTCAGGGCCAAAGCCCTTCCACTGCACCAAGAACTGAAGCTGACCCCTGGATAGGCGAGAATCCAAAAGGGAGTGAACTTTGTATTCCTTGTTATTTTGTACAGTAATGGGATCCGGTTTACGAGTCTGATCCGGAATGAAATGACTGGAGATAAATGGTTTTAAGAGGGACACATGGAAGACATTGGAAATCTTCATACTGGGTGGTAGTTGGAGCCGGAATGCCACAGGACTGATTTGTTCACAAATAGGGAAGGGACCCAGGAACTTAGGTGCCAGTTTAGGAGATGGTACCTTGAGGTGGATATTCCTAGAGGAGAGCCATACCAAATCCCCTGGTTTGTAACTGGGCGCCGAACGACGACGACGATCGGCCTGTCGTTTCGATCTGCAGGAGGAGTTGAGAAGGGTAGACTGAATCCTGGACCATGCGGTTTGGAGGGAAGAAATGCGTTCATCTACGGCTGGTACTCCAGAAGGAATGTTGGGGATGGGAAGACAGGGAGGGTGGAACCCATAATTTATAAAGAAGGGAGACTCCCGGGTGGACTCGTTTTTTGCAGAATTGACGGCATACTCTGCCCAAGAGAGGAGTTGAGCCCAATCATCCTGGAAATCGGATATAAAAAATCTGAGGTACTTCACCAGAGATTGATTGATTCTCTCCGTTTGTCCATTGGACTGAGGATGATAGGCGGAAGAGAAGGAAGAAGAGATGCCCAATCTCTTCGTGAAAGCTCTCCAAAATTTGGATACGAACTGAGAACCTCTGTCAGAAACAATGGACGAAGGAATCCCATGAATCCGGAAAATCTGCTCCGTAAAGATATCAGCAAGGGCGGGGGAGGTGGGTAATCCTTTAAGTGGAATGAAATGGGACATCTTCGAGAACCTGTCCACGACCACCAAGATAGTGTTCATTCCTCTGGACCTGGGCAACTCCATGATGAAATCCATAGAAATGTGGGACCAGGGGTGGTCGGAAACTGGAAGGGGTAACAGAAAACTCTGAGGCTTTTGACGGAGAGTCTTGCTTTGAGCGCACGTGGGGCATGCGCGGGTAAATTCCAGAATATCTTGAGACATTCTTGGCCACCAGAAATTCCGACGAATGAGATCAGTAGTCTTCTTAAAACCTGGATGACTTGCAGATTTAGAGGAGTGACCCCAAGACAGGACTTCTGGAACAAATTTGGATGGTACAAAGAGTTTGTTGTCTGGAACGACTAAGTCCTTGGGAATGCGTCTCTGGGAGTGCAAAATCTTGTCAAGATTCTTGAAAGTAGACGTGGCGAGAATCCTCTCATGTGGAAGGATAGTCTCCAACGATTCCTCTGGCTTCTCCTCAGAAGAATGTATTCGGGAGAGAGCGTCTGCCTTTACGTTCTTGGTCCCGGGGATATAGGACAGGTGAAAATCGAATCGAGAAAAAAAAAGAGCCCAACGAGCCTGTCGTGGACCAAGGCGTCGAGCATTCTCTATGTAAAGAAGGTTCTTGTGGTCCGTGAGAATAGTAAACGGCTTTTTTGACCCCTCCAGCAGGTGTCTCCACTCTTGAAGAGCCATCTTCACGGCCAGAAGTTCCCTGTTACCCACGTCATAGTTCCTCTCGGCAGACGAGAATTTTTTGGAAAAATATGCACAGGGATGTAACTTATCTTGGGACGTGGGTCTCTGAGACAGAACGGCACCTGCGTCGCAATCAGAAGCGTCGACCTCCAGTACAAAGGGATGTTCAATGTCGGGATGACGGAGAAAAGGTGTGGATATAAAGGCTTCCTTGAGTGTCTCGAAGGCGGAGATGGCCTCGGATGACCAAGCAGAAGGATCAGCTCCTTTTTTGGTGAGCGCAGTAAGGGGTGCCACAATGGTGGAAAAACTCCGTATAAACTTACGATAATAATTAGCGAAGCCTAAAAAACATTGTATGGCCTTGAGAGAATTGGGTCTTGGCCATTCAGTGACCGCTTGAAGTTTACCGGAGTCCATCATAAACCCCTCATCTGAAATGATATACCCCAGGAACGGAGTAGAGGTCGTATGAAAGGTGCACTTCTCCAGTTTAGCGTATAAATGGTGTTCACGGAGACGGGAAAGGACGTAGGAGGTGTGGCGTATATGGTCCTGGAGATCTTTGGAAAAAATCAGGATATCATCCAAGTATACAATAACAAAAATATTGAGTACCTTACGAAAGACTTTGTTGATGAAATCCTGGAAGACAGCGGGAGCATTACATAAGCCGAAAGGCATTACCAGATATTCGTAGTGTCCACTACGCATGTTGAAGGCCGTCTTCCATTCATCCCCCTTCCTGATGCGCACCAGGTTATAGGCACCATGTAAATCATACTTGGAAAAAATCTTGGCCCCCTGTAATTTATCGAACAGTTCGGTAATAAGGGGAAGGGGGTAACGATTTTTAATAGTGATGTGGTTTAAACCCCTGTAGTCGATGCAAGGCCTCAACGACCCATCCTTTTTCTTGACGAAGAAAAACCCAGCCCCTGCTGGGGAATTGGAGTGACGGATAAAGCCTTTCTTGAGATTCTCCTGGATATATTCATCCATAGCGTGAGATTCTGGTAACGACAAGGGGTAGGTCTTGGTCTTGGGTAGGGAGTAGCCAGGAACTAGATCGATTGGACAATCGTAAGTCCTGTGTGGCGGCAAGAGGTCTGACTGTACCTTATTGAAAACGTCCCGGAATTGATGGTAAACGGAAGGTAGAATAACTTCGGGAACAGAGGTATTGGCCAGCAGTTGATGAGTCTCGCCTGACCTCGGCCTCCAGGAAATGGGAGCGGAGGAAGTCCAGTCAATGAGAGGATTGTTAAGCTGTAGCCATGGAATACCAAGGGTGATGGGTATCCCAGGAGCGTGAATGGCATCGAGAACTAAGGTCTCCTTGTGTAGATGTGAAGACAGAAGCAAGGGAGCCGTCTCTAAGGAGATGTGGGCCGGGGTAAGAGGACGTCCATCGATACCGACGAGTGCGATGGGAACCTTCTTTCTCACTAGTGGTATGCGGTTAACCCTGGCGAATTCTAGATCCACGAAGTTTCCTCCAGCTCCTGAGTCAATGAAAGCGGCGGTAGAAGTCTTGAACTTATCGCCTGAAAGAAGACTGGAAATGTAAGTTTCTTAGGGAGTTCACCTTTAAGAAGGGGACGTGGAGACATTACACCCAGAGAGAGCCCCTCTGTACTCACTGGGTGTTCCCGTTTCCCGGACACAATGGACACTCCCGAACCCGATGTTCCATGGATCCGCAGTAGAAACACAATCCCCATGCGTGGCGGAACTGCCATATCGGTGTGCGGATGCATTGTACCCCAATTGCATTGGCTCTGGCAACTCCAGTGCAGGACGAAGAGGTGTGGTAGCACTTGAGGGAGCAGGAGTGTTGCTGGGAGTACTGGAGAACGGAACTGGAAAGTTAGAGAAGCGAGTGCGCTGACGCTCTGAGCGGTGTATCTGGATGCGTTGATCCACTCGGATGGCCAAATCAATCAGGACCTCCAGTTGATCCGGCCTGCTTTGGCGAGAGAGTTCGTCCTTGATGGGATCTGCCAGGCCTTGCCAGAATACGGAGACGAGGGCCTCTTGTCCCCAGTTAGTCTCGGCTGCTAGAGTCCGGAATTCCACAGCATACTGTGTCACCATCCGCCGTCCCTGAGTGATCTGGAGGAGAGAAACAGATGCCATCTCCCGACGAGCGGGGGAATCGAATACCCGTTGAAAATCGACTTTAAATGCTGGGTAATCTTGGGTAAGGTCAGAACGTCGCTCCCAAACCAGGGAAGCCCAAGCCAGGGCGCTGCCAGTGAGGAGGATATAAATGTAGGCTACTTTCTTGCAATCAGTATTGTAGAGATGGGGGGCCATTTGAAACTGCACCTCACACTGGTTTAGGAAACCCCTACAATCTTGCGGTTCACCTGCATAAGGCTTGGGAGGAGGAATCCTTACATCTGAGCTGCTAACTGCGCTTGCGGAGTGGGGGCTTACATCTGGCAGGGTCGCGGTGGTACCCTGTCTGAAAGTACTGCGACCTGGCGTGTAAGTGCCACAATTTGATCTGCCATGGCCTGGTTTTGCTGAAGCAGATTAGAGAGAAACTGCTGTACACTGGCGACACACTTTATTCGAGCTCGGCTAGTCCCACGAATTCGGGTATACCCGGGTGTATTGAGGTTTGTGACTGTTTTCTGCCCGAGTGCATTGAGGTATTTTCCAGGCAGGGATTTAAGCATTTTATTCCCGCTGGCTGCAATACTGCACAGTATATATATATATACTTCATTACAATTCATGAATTTATGCCATCTGGTAGACACGCGAAGCATTGCAGCCTATTAAATCCTAATCATTATCATTTAACAGATCAGCCGCCCGTCAGCCAGGCATGAACCCAGGCTGGGAAGGCAAACGCAACGGGGCTTGTCAGAGGTGAGGAGCGGCGCATTCCAGGTATCTGCCAGGTACATACTGGGTATTTGCTCGAATAAAGTGTGTCGGTGCAGTAGTTCGGTCTGGTCTGCGTCTTGTGGGCTCGACATAATGTTACGCTGGTGCTGCCCACAGACCAGACCCGTCCCCTGTGCTGAGGTGGGACGTAGGGATACACGCACCCGCAGCAAAGGGAGCGTGTCCGGAGTGTGGTGTTATTGTTGCCAGGCCAGGTATAGTAGTGAAGACAATACTTGCCGGTACCGGTAGTAGAGAAGGAGTAGTTATTGCCGTTGCCAAGATCAGGGATGCCAGAAGTCACGAAGTCCAAGTAGAGCCAAAGTCGAGAGCCAGAGGGGGTAGTCGTCCAATCCGCGTCAATACCTGAGGAGTCACTGAGTGAATAGTCAAATGCTTCCATACAGAACTATGTCGAGCGACGAGTGATGGGAAGCACAGGCATAATAAAGCTGGGCAGGCCAATGGGAAAAGGGGGCAGGCCTGGAGGACTGCAAGGAGTCCTCCCTGATAGGAGAGAGGTGTTACAGCCCAGCTGAGTGTAATCATTGATTTGCCTTGAACTGTGTGAGGCTTGGGGGCGACGCCTCACTGCAGCAGCAGTGGTTAAAAGTGCTCTGTTAGGCGTGTGCTCTGTAAACTGAGAATGCATGCACATAACGTCTGGGGCTGGCGTGCGTGTAGGAGGGCGTGGGCGCGACCGGCGCTGAACAGAGGAATCGCCGAGGGGAGTGATCCCGCGACGGCGGCAGGGGCGAGGAGCCGTGGAGACCGGTAAGGCAGGATTGTTTATTGTGTCCAGGGACTCCTTGCGGAGAGGGAGTGCTTTGTGTGAGAAGCGAGGAGAACGCCGATTCCTGACAGAGAGTTACCCACCCAATATAAAGATGAGCAACATTGTGAGTTTAGTCTTCATCATAAAGGTGTGTGGAAACACGCCATGCCATGATCAAAAGAAATCTCTGAGGATCTCAGAAAAGCCGTTATTGATGCTCACCAGTCTTCCCTTGGCACTTTTGATCACGTGCACGCACAGGGCTGATCACTTGTATCGCAGACATAGACTCCACACGGGAGTACTCGCGCTGCCCTGCTCCTGCACACTATATGCTTCTGATTATGATCCGATGGTCCTATGGAGCACCCCTCCTAGGGGGAGAGATATATTTAAGGCACTTATGGTCTCTGTACCGTGCTTCTGGGCAAACATGTACTCTGTCTACCTGCATAACCCCTGTTCACTGCATCTATTCCAGTATACAGTATTATTGTTGGCATCAGTTTATTATTATCCTGAGCAGTGTTCAATTGACACACTATCTGTCAATAGGTCCCTGTAAGACTATTTTGGGGTATTATCCCTTTTGAAGGTTATACTGTGATTTTTCATCCAGGAAGTTGACTATACTACATTTATTAACATCATGAGGTGCCTAGTCCTGACCATGATTATATTCACGTTATACTACTTAGCTGCAGGCTTCTTTATTAGAGAACTATGTAACTACTGCTCAACCCCGTTATAGCGTGATCTGCTATAACACGGATCCACTTATAACGCGGTTTGAGCGTGGACCCTGAAATATTTTTTTTTTACAGCACACTGCACACTTACACTACACACATACACAGGCAGACACACTACACACTGCACACAGACACTACACACAGACAGCACACTGCACACAAATACAGCACACTGCACACAGACACAGTACACTGCACACCGGCAGACACACCGCACACTGCACACAGACACTGGCAGGCACACAGACAGGCACACAGACACAGGCAGGCACACAGCACACCCCCCCTCCATACCACCCTACCTCTGGTAGTTGCTGCTGGGGGATCATATAGGCCGGCTGCTGGGGTAAGTGTGGGGGAGAGTGCGTGGACTGCTGGGGGTAGTGCGGGGACTGGTGAGGGGACTGCTGGGGGACTTCTGCAGGGACTGGCGGGGGGAGTGCGGGGGGACTGCTACGGGGACTGCTGCAGAGACTGCTGGGGGAGTGCTGGGACTGCTGGGGGAAGTGCGGTGGCTGCTATGGGGACTGCTGCGGGGTCTGCTGCGGGGGCTGCTGCGGGGGGTCTGCTGCGGGGACTGCGGGGGGAAGTGCGGGGGGAGTGTGGGGACTTGCACGAGGACTGCTTTGGGGACTGCTGCGGGAGTGCGGGGAATGCTAGGGGAAGTGCGGGGAATGCTGGGGAAGTGCGGTGGCTGCTGCGGGGACTGCTGGGGGAAGTGCGGGGGGAGTGTGGGGACTGCTGCGGGGACTGCTGGAGGAAGTGCAGGGACTGCTGCGGGGACTGCTGGGGGAAGTGCGGGGACTGCTGGGGGAAGTGCGGGGGGAGTGTGGGGACTGCTGGGGGAAGTGCAGGGACTGCTGCGGGGACTGCTGGAGGAAGTGCAGGGACTGCTGCGGGGACTGCTGGGGGAAGTGCGGGGACTGCTGGGGGAAGTTCGGGGGGAGTGCGGGGACTGCTGGGGGAATTGCGGGGACTGCTGCGGGGACTGCTGGAGGAAGTGCAGGGACTGCTGGGGGAAGTTCGGGGGGAGTGCGGGGACTGCTGGGGGAATTGCGGGGACTGCTGCGGGGACTGCTGGGGGAAGTGCGGGGACTGCTGGGGGAAGTTCGGGGGGAGTGCGGGGACTGCTGGGGGAATTGCGGGGACTGCTGGGGGAAGTGCGGGGGGAGTGCGGAGACTGCTGGGGGAATTGCGGGGACTGCTGGGGGAAGTGCGGGGGGAGTGCGGAGACTGCTGGGGGAATTGCGGGGACTGCTGGGGGAAGTGCGGGGGGAGTGCGGAGACTGCTGGGGGAAGTGCGGGGAATGCTGGAGGAAGTGCGGTGGCTGCTGGGGGATCGCTGTGGCTGCTGGGGGAAGTACGGAGGCTGCTGGGGGATCGTGTAGGGCTGCCAGTGCCTCACTTCACCTCCTCCCTCCTCTTCATTGGGCGCGCGGTGGCCATTTTTTTTTAAAATTAGCGCGACCCCGGTTATAGCGTGGTCGGATCGGGTGGCCCCCGAGGGACTGCGTTATAACAGGGTTGAGCTGTATTTCCTAATACAGTGAATCGTTTAATTGCGGTCTCCTTTGTTTTGACTTTGGAGTGCCAACAATGCTTCGATTAACTACGCAGCTGTTCATTATTAGGAGCACCAGTGTCTGCATAGACCTACCAATTAGAGAACCTTGCTTTCAACGAGTGTACTTATCTTACCTTGTATGGTTACCAACAACATACTAACTCCATGTGTATGCAAGTATCTATATTAAAGATCTTTGCTCACACGCTCGCTACCATTGGTTCACCTTGATCCTACAGTGTTTGCAGTTTCAGATCACTACTGATACACCGTCGATAAAGCGTATCTATTGTGTACTGCATACATGTGTCTACCTATCCAATAGGTTTCTTTCAGTGTGTACCAATCATTCACTCCTGTCAGCTGCTGGCATTTTACTCATGGTATTTCAGTAATTATCTCCCTCCTCCACCCCCAGTTCCCTGGTGGATTTCTTTTATAATAGATATCATCAAGGACAGTGTATATCATTATACACTGAACCAAGCATTGTTTGTAATCAGGGGTTCACTTACAGTACTCCTATTGGATTCATAATGCGCTATTTAACTGTTTTTTAAAGCCGTATATTTTATCGTTTGTTCCTATTAAAACTTATTTTAAACTAACACATTAATCATCCACTTGGGTGAGACAGTGCTACAAATTGGGTTTCTTTTTCTCTTTAGTTGCTGCTCATCAGTCTGGAAAAGACTTCGGTGGTTTGGCCACATCTTCCGTATGGACATCACCAGACTACCATACCAGCGCCTCAACACTACACGACCCATAGGCTGGAAAGTGGACCGAAATGCTCCAAAGAAAACGTGGTCGAACCATGTGACGCAAGATCTCAAACCGCTCCACTTCACAGTAGCCGAAGCCCAAAAAGCCACTCTAAATCGAGATCAATGGCGCGGAATCACTAGAGACATATTGAACATCCTGCCTCTGGCCTCCACAACGCATCGCTCCTTACCTTATAAAAGGATAAAACTACTCTACCCAGGAGTGGTCGTTCTACCAAAATCTCTTCAAGAACAAACTGGCAAATCATCCAGGAAGTCAAAAAGTACCCCAGAGTAACATCCAAGAATCTGCAGGCCACACCCTCCTTGGCTAATGTGAGTGTTCATGACTCAAATATCAGAGACTGCTGGGGGAAGTGCGGGGGGGGGTGCGGGGGGAGTGCGGGGACTGCTGCACAAAATACCAAGAGGGCTACACTCTCTTACTGCTAAAGCCCTAACATCTCCATCAAGTTGATACACATTGAATATTAAATACAACATTCAACTAAACTTCATACAATACTGTGCTAGCTAATATAAATTATTTTTAACGTTTGAATGATCGCATGATAAAGTCACATGACCATTCACAGAAGTACATTTGGGGTGCACATCACAAAAAACATTTTTAATTTTCTAACATGCTATAGTGAAAACCAAGGTGAAAAGTGAAAAATAAAAAGTGAATAAAATATTAAAACACGTTGAGCAGATGGTTTGGACCCAAACAGGCTAATCTTATATTACACAAGATCACTAGCTGCCTGAACTGTAAGCGTTAATCGCTAGATGTACCTCCTGCCTAATTATGGTAATGACAGGTTCAAAACAGTTAGAAAATTGTATTCATATATATAACAGCAAGGAGGAATGACAACAAACACAAATTGTGTAAGACACAGTGTGTTAATGCAGACCATGAGAGCAAGCAGAAGCGTTAACATTGAGTTGCCATTTCATTATGGGACTCCCTCAATATAAGGCTATCATATGAACGCCACTTGCTTGCAAGTGGCAGAGCTCCAACATCGCTCTCAACAAGTACTGGGAGTCCCTGTGACTAGTGACAGTAGTAATGAAGTAACAGTAGAACAGAGAATCAATATCTCTATAATCAGTGATATAGGCTGAATTGCCGAGTGAATGGGGGATTCCCTGTATCTAAACTGTCATATGAACGTTGCTTGCTTCCAAACAACACAGCTCCAACATCGCTGTCAATATTTACTGGGAGTCCCTGGGGCTAGTGTCAGATGGTTGTTAGCAGTACTAAAATAACATTAGTGCATGATACTTAGCTATATGCCTCTTGTCCTCTGCTCATACTGGGACACAGAATTGCCAAAGCTGCTGATACAATCCTCCTAGCTGCTTCCTGCTCGGGATCAGTTGCTCAACGTGGTGTGACGTCACCACGCCACGGTGCCCACGCCCGACCTGTGAATGGTCATGTGACTTTATCATGCGATCATTCAAACGTTAAAAATATTGACTTCAGTACATTGGTAGCACTCACTTAGTGTTATTTAACACTAGTTATTTGCATTTAATTGTGGAATTGATAGTGAGCAGTGTGCAATACTTTGTGTTGTGGATGCTAATATAAATTATACCTGTCTATGCAGAAATAAATCCAGGAGTATTTAATAAAGTGCCATTACAATTTCCACATTGTGACACATTAGAACACCACCAGATTCCACAGTTATTAACCATCAGTGCACCACAGTCCTGGACACCAGTATCGACTCAGAATCATATGTGAGTTTTATTGGGGTTTTTATTTCTCTCCTTGGGTATTGAGAAACTGTTTACGTTCTGCATAGAAGCTTTTTAGTTGAGCATCCATATAGAGATCCATTCATGCGACTCATTGTCAGTTCTATTTACTGCTTTCTCAATAGGTTGTGGAGGAGTAGCAGTAATAAGAACCTCAGCTTCTGAATTAAAATCAGGCCTAGTGCCTGGGTTAGAATTAGAAACTTGCTGGGTAACCATGGGGAGAAGAAGAAGAAGAAAACGAAGACAGAGAACTCGTATGTCAGTATTCCACAATTGTATAATCAATAAAAGAAATATCCAAATTTACAGTGTTAAAACTGTTTGTTATGTAGTGTTAAAACTTGAACATAGTCAGGGCGAAACTGTTATGGAACAAGAACCACATTTCTGACTCACCCCCCTCTCTCCTTTGCAGCTTCTGCCTGTCAGATCTTATTCCCAGCTCCATGGAGTCTGCAGACACATACTGTGCCTGTGTGGCTTGCAACAATGTTGCATTCCTTGCCTCCGAGCATGGAATCAGTGAGCTGCTACTGCAGTTTCTGAGATCCTCACCAGAATGGGCTAGTCTGCCCCCACTCCTGTTTGTTCAGACATGGTCTGCCCCTAGACTATTCCTTTACCCACACTGCACCTCACTTCCTTTTCCACCCTGGAGACAGTGAGTAAAGAACCCCTTCTCTGTTTATCCCCCTTGGTGAGGCCATCTCTTTTTACCGGTTTCTAACTAATAATCACCACTACACACCATCCACAAGTATCTGTATCCTGCTGCCCTTTCCCAATAAAGTGGAGGAAATATTACAGGGCTTGGAGTGATTTAAAAGGGAACTGTTTTAATGCTATCGGGAGCCATTCACACCAAACGTGACCCTGGCTTCAGAAAAGTAAAAAGAGGACCGTGTGCCTTGGGGACACTTACAGGAGCGGTTACTCCAGACTCCATTATATACAGAGCGGCCTCTACAGCAGTACAAGCAAGCAGCTTACACAGCTAATACAGAGCAGCCTCTACCCCACACAAAGGAAGCACCAAGTAGCTCAGACAAGCAGCAGCCTACACTGCACAGCAGCCTTGCAACATACAATGCTTCTTACACAAAACCTAACTGCCTTTTTCTCTGTCTGAGTTCACCCTCTGCACAGCCCTATAGTGAAGAGCCACCTTCCCACCTACCCCCTGTGCACGTTCCCACGGCCAGCGCCATCAAGGGCCACGCTGCCGGACACCCGCCAGGACACGGGTCAGAGCCACCGGACACCTGTGAGTACAGCTACCCCTACGCTGCACGCTGCAGGACACCGCTCGGCATCATCTGAGACAGACGCCCATCGCTGACAAGGTAAAAGACCGCATGCCACACGCACTGGCAAAAGGCCTACACACAACCTACAGCATGGCAGAACTCAGAGCCTCACCAGACTTCACGCAGGAAAGCGATCACTCAGACACAGAGACCGCTGCGCAAGTGCAACAGGCGCGGGCAGGCGCAAGGCCCAAACGGACAGTCACACTGACACAAAAGGCCCGTGAAAAATATGAGACTGACATTGGAGCGCACCGCGCTAAATTAGAGTTGGCCTGGGAAACAACCACATTGGAGTTACGCAATGTTGTTAGTATTGGCGATAATGCACAACAGCTCGCGCAGGCAATTATTCAAATAAAGTCTGATCACTCGTGCTACCAAGGGCTGTCAGAAACATACATCACCTACTTGACCAGAACCAACACCGGCGAAAGCCTGCAAGAAAGAGACTTACAAAACAACATTGATCTTGCACGTGACAGCCGCGTGCGGGCCGCCATCACAGATGCGCAAAGCGTGAGAAAAGAGCTCCTCCTGGAGACTGCGTCACAGCGCTCAAGCACATCAAGACATTCCTCAAGGTCAGCAAGATCAGTACAATCCAACGCGTCCAGCGCAAGCACAAACGCTATCAAGGCGCGAGCCACCGCAGAAGCCGCATGTGCTAGGGCCGAATATGGTCGGAGAGAGGCAGCCATAAGGGCAGAAAAGGCGCGCATAGAAGAAGAGGAGCAGGTTGCCGCCGCCGCCTCCGCTGCCAATGCCGCCGCCGCTGCTACCGCCGCCGCTGCCAATGCTGCTACCACCGCCGCTGCTAATGCGCGTAGAAAGGCCAAATTAAACGCGGATCTAGAGGCTCTAAGCAAAGAAGAGGACGCCGCTGCCGCCATAGCCCAAGCCGAAGTCCTAGAAGCAGCTGAGAGACAGGACGGCGGGGAGCTACCGTACAGACGGATAGCCTCAGAGGATCCAGCCCGACGCACTGAAGACTACGTAAGGAGCTTCTTCAGTGTAAACACCAGCGCACCATCTCAACACGAAGGGAGTGACACCACAGACACCGAAGACTCGCTAGGACCACGAGGAGAAGACGCTGCTCCATCAATGGCACATGCTGCCTGGGATAGCCACAGCCGCAACAGTGATCCACACGCCAGCACGCACACGGATGCACCACAACAGGCTCGCCATCCAGGTACACCCACGCAGGAGAAAACAGCCCCTTACACTAGCCAGCAGCCATCACGCGTCCACGCCAAGGAAGAGGCGACCGCACAGACCCTCCAAGCAACTACCTCAGAACGGGACAAACACGCCGATGCCTCAGGTCTGACAGACATAGCCAAGTACATGATCCGGCGCAACCTGGTACAAGCAGGGCTCATCTGCTTCGACGACCGCCCTGAGAACTACCGGACGTGGAAGTTCACGTTCAAAGACGCAATCAACAGCTTGGACTTCTCAGCAAGGGAAGAGCTCAACCAGTTAGTCAAGTTCCTGGGGAACAATTCCAGAGAGTACGCAAAAAGACTGCGGGCGGCGAACGCGCATCAACCCCAAGTAGGTCTGGACCTAGTGTGGGAAAGGCTGGAAGAATCCTACGGCAGCCCCGAAGCAGTTGAGGATTCGCTCTTCAAAAGAGTCGAAAGCTTCCCCAAGATTACAACTAAAGACTACTCGAAGTTACGAGATCTTGGAGACCTGCTGCAAGAACTGGAGTTCGCAAGGAAAGACCATTCCTTAATAGGTCTCAACGTCTTAGACTCAGCTCGTGGAGTGAGACCCATCCTGGAGAAGCTACCCTTCAACCTCCAAGAAAAATGGATCTCACAAGGCTCCAAATACAAAAGGGAGAAGCAAGTCGTCTACCCCCCATTCTCAGTTTTCTTGAGCTTCATTCGCGAAGCAGCAAGGACGAGGAACGACCCCAGCTTCTTCTTAGGTGCTCAAACCACATACAGTGCAAGCAGCCCGAGGAACGAGACACCAGCGACGAGATATGGTAACCCCCAAACACCCATCTCGACCCGCAGGACGGACGTGCCTCCCACGACCCAAACTACTCCCGATCAGTCGGTCGCCGGAGACAAAGAGCCAAGGGACCCAAACAGGGAATGTCCCATACACAAGAAGCCACACCCACTCAACAAGTGCTTTGGGTTCAGGATGAAGTCCCTAGAGGAACGCAAGAGGTTACTTGGAGAATTCGGAGTTTGCTTCAAGTGCTGCGGTTCCACGACTCACCTAGCCAGGGACTGTAAGGAAGAGATCAAATGTACATGTGTGCGAGAGTGACAAGCACGTGACAGCGTTACACCCAGAGGCGATGACACTCCACCAACTCAAGAACCCATCCTCCATAGCGGAGCATGGCGGGGAGAAAGAAGAAGGAGAGTCAACATCTGTCACATCTCAGCGCACTGAGGTATGCGGAAAAGAAGGTGACAAAATGTCCTGCTCCAAAATATGCCTCGTCGCAGTGCACCCCCAGGGACAACCTGAGAAGGCTATTCGGATGTACGCAATCCTCGACGACCAGAGCAACAGATCGCTGGTCAGGTCAGAGTTCTTCGACATGTTTAACATATAAGACGGTGCTTCTCCTTACACTCTCAGAACGTGCGCAGGGCGAATGGAGACCACAGGGAGAAGAGTGAATGGCTACACCATATGCTCAATAGACGGCAAAGTGAACATGCCCCTTCCCACACTCATCGAGTGCAACCACATGGCCACAAACAGGGACGAGATTCCCACACCAGACGTGGCACTCCATTACCCCCACCTCAAAGGAATAGCCAACCATATCCGGCCGGTAGAACAAGGCGCCAAGATCCTGCTGCTGCTCGGTAGGGACATCATGAGGGTACATAAAGTCCGTAAACAGCATAACGGACCCCACAACGCGCCATACGCCCAAAGACTTGACCTAGGATGGGTGATAGTGGGCAACTCGTGCACCAACAAAGAGCACGGGCAAGACTACGTTGACGCCCGCAGAACGGTGGTGACAGAATGTGGACACACATCTCTCTCTGAACCATGTCTTGGCCATCTCCAAGCGACCAAAGGGCCAAGTGAAGAGAAAAGACAGGGTCATACCCCTGAGACTAACAAAGACATCCTCACGTCGATGGGATGCGACAATGGCTTAGGAGGCTCAGCAGTCCAGACAGCTAAGAATGATGAGTCGATTCCACCGAAAGAAGAGAGTAACCTCCCAAAGGTGACCGACAAAGGGATCGTCCAAAAAACAACAAACAATCAGACAATACTCCCGCGAGCAATGGCACAACTAAGACGTACAGTTGTTCCTCTCCACAGAGTATCAAGCAACAGAGCAATCAACTGCCACGCCTGGCATAGCCGCAAAAGATTGCGCCCCACAAGCGAAGCCACAGTGTCAAAAGGACTGTTCTTTCAAACACGTAAGAGGAGACAGTTGCAGAGACATTTCCTAAAAGGATTTACAAGGACAAAAGAGACTGTTCTTCGTCGTGTCCAGGGAGAGAACAACCTCCCGATGGCAGTCAACAAAGAAACACAAAAGCGTTTCACCAAACTACGCGGAGATGTTCTCGTGCAAGAAAAATGTACTGATGAACTACGGTGCACAGCGTTCCAGACAACAAGGAACGATGACAAGCAAACACCATCAAGGGAAGATAGAGGATTCCTGAAGTTAACAGTCAAGGAGCTCTCTAAAGATGGACTGAGCAGTCGGGTGACTCCGCTACCATTCCGTTCACCAAGGAGGCGCTTCCCAAACAATGGAGAACATGCCATCTCTAGGTTCACCTCGCACCTCTGCGGCCTACAAAGGGAACCAGAGACCAAAAACAACTTTGTGGTCTTCATCCAGAAGATATTCTTTACCGGCCACGCAAAGCCAGCACCTCTAATGGAGGAAGGCGAAGAATGTCGGTACCTCAAATCACCTGGGGCCTACCACCCTCAGGAACCCGATCAAATCCGAGTAATGTTCAACCCCAGCGCTCAGCTTCAGGGAGTCTCCCTGAACGACGCCCCCTTTACTGGACTACATTCGACAACCAGTCTTCCAGGGACAGTAATCCGCTTCCGCGAGGAACCAAAAGCCATCTCCTCCCGCCAAACGCCAGGTGATAGGATGACAAACCACCATGACTGGCACATCCACGAGGTGATGCACTCTGTAGAGAAAACTACAGAGTCAAAGGGACTGTTCTCTCACAAAGTTGAAAGGAAACAGTGCCAGAGACTTTCACAGAAAGACATTGTGGTGAAACCAGCAAACGTGGAGCGGTTCATCCACCCAACATCTCTTGCTAAAAGACTTTGCCAAGGGATTTCAATGCCAGTGGTACCGGCCGGTATCACCCCGTTATGTGGACATGGACTTTGCATTATTGTGATGTTATCTTTGTTATGCATTGCACATATGTTCCACATAGTCTGTTATATAGTGGTATCTACAGATACCAGACGGGGAGTGTTATGGAACAAGAACAAAATTTCTGACTCACCCCCCTCTCTCCTTTGCAGCTTCTGCCTGTCAGATCTTATTCCCAGCTGCATTGAGTCTGCAGACACATACTGTGCCTGTGTGGCTTGCAACAATGTTGCATTCCTTGCCTCCGAGCATGGAATCAGTGAGCTGCTACTGCAGTTTCTGAGATCCTCACCAGAATGGGCTAGTCTGCCCCCCCTCCTGTTTGTTCAGACATGGTCTGCCCCTAGACTATTCCTTTACCCACACTGCACCTCACTTCCTTTTCCACCCTGGAGACAGTGAGTAAAGAACCCCTTCTCTGTTTATCCCCCTTGGTGAGGCCATCTCTTTTTACCGGTTTCTAACTAATAATCACCACTACACCATCTACAAGTATCTGTATCCTGCTGCCCTTTCCCAATAAAGTGGAGGAAATATTACAGGGCTTGGAGTGATTTAAAAGGGAACTGTGTTAATGCTATCGGGAGCCATTCACACCAAACGTGACCCTGGCTTCAGAAAAGAAACCATGAGTCCTGCATATACAATGGCGTTCCTGGGTGGTCCGCATCTCTACCAGGATCTCAGCAGCCAGAGCTCAAATTAATTACAAATAGCTTGAGGTTGAGCAGGTAATTCAACTCCAGGAGCAGTAAAGGTGTAATACTACGGAGATAAGTATCTCAGGAAGCAGGAGGTCCCCGGAGCTGAGATTAATGGGGTTCATTTCCGGATACCACCCCCAGAAGTTCATCGCTGGTGTTTGGTTGGTGAGGAATCTAGGACTGCGTAGCACATCTTCACAGTTGAGTTCAGTGGGATTCCCCCCCGCCTTCTCTTCCCCTGCCCTTCTCTCCCCCCTGCATTGTCAGACTGATACTGTATATGCCTTATATGCCTGTATGCTTCCACCATATACCAAACTGGGATTTCAGCAACTTGCATATCAATGGACTGTTGCATACCCTGGCAGTGACGACCCCACGATTGAGAATTATCTCATAAATGCTGTTTACTTTTTGATCTCTTGTGAGTGTATGTCCAAAGGGACCATTTTTTCATATTTTTTATCTTTGATTAAATTTCCTTAACAGTATTATGCTATGGAGCTTGCACTTCTTTTTCTTTTCTCTTTCTGATATATATATATATATATATATATATATATATATATATAAATTAAGTAGCGCTAAAGAGGATGTGAAATAACCCTAATAAATGATCAATTATAATAACATATTTAAAATATTAAAATAAATTAAAATTACCACAATTTAACCTAATAATATCGACAAACCATAACGTGATAGTGAAAAAAAAGGAAAATCCAAATTGAATGTTCCACTCAAACAAAAAATCCAGGGAGAAATATAGTCCCAATAGAAGATCCAGGGAGCGTCTTTGCAGCTGTAAGGGGAGTGGTATAGCCAACCACTTTTGGAATCTATGAACAAAAAACAAACAAAAGCGCAAGCTCCATAGTACGTAACTGAGTAAACAATAAGGTACATTTATTTCAAAAATCAGCAACCCATAAGAATGTGCACTTACAGGATATTAAACAGAACCATTCGTGGGAGAGAAATCTCTATTGTGGTCATCTGTGGTGGTAGGGTGAGTCCCAGGTTTGCAGAGTGGATGTAAACAGCCCAGGTCCACCATGAACTCCTATCCCGAATTGGCAGCAACATATAAAAGCATCCAATGCCTGCACGTCCTTTGCTCCCTCATACAATGATTGCTAACACTTGAAATTACCGCCAGCCGGAGCGCAGGGAAGCCAGGGACTCCAAATACACCAACACAAACGCGATGACGTCACAGCTCTACGCGTTTCGTCACACTGTGGCGACTTCGTCAGGAGTTATGTGATTGTCAAGGAAAGCCAATTAAATAGGCTGGATCAAGTAAACCTATTTTCACATTGGTACTAAGTTTCACCACAAATCGTATAACTCTAAAATTACTATAAATATCAACATTACAATGAATAACAACAACAAAAACATCAATAATTTTGTTGTTCACATCATACAATGAAAATAGCTAAAACTAAACAATTTAATTATGTATAAACTCAACTAACACAATGACATGTTAGAAAAAGCTGTCCCACTATTACCAATCTAAGTTTCATCAAATATGGAAAAAAAATTAATTTGGTATATACAGTATATATATATATATATATATATATATATATATATATATATAAGCCCTGGGCGAACCGTTGTTGCTCTTCTCTCAGCAAGCGGTTTGTCTCTTGCTGGTTTGCATTCACGGTTTGCAGAGCTGCATTCGCCTCTTGCAGGGCTGCATTCGCCTGTTGCTGGTTTGCATTAGTCTCTTGCTGGGCTATTAACAGCTGTTGGTGGGTTGCATTTGCCTTTTGCAGGGCTGCATTCGTCTGTTGCTGGTTTTCATTCGTGTCTTTCTGGGCAGCGACATTGCGCACTCACCACGTCTTCCATTTTGTTTGGAGAGAAAAAAACTCTTTTTTTTTTTAAAGTTCTTTAACCCGCAGACCTTTTAGTGTTCTGCCCGCATTCTCCACCATGTGTGACAAACGGCTTACTCCGGGGCTCCGCCGTCTGTCCGGGACTGTTAGAACACGGTCTTTTAGGGTAGGTTAAATGACGAGGCGTAACGTGCTGTTCCTTTAAATAGGCTATGCCTGGTTTATTCAGGCACTGAGACTGCCACACGGAATACAAAATAATACATAAGCAAACAAAAACCCTGCTCGTCTGAGCAATAACTTAACTAAGGTTTTCCCTGACTGGGGTTGGACTGGCTTATCCAGTTCCAACAACAAAAATAAGGAACTTTGCTGTTTTAGACCAAAGGAACAGAATGATTTAACCTGTTTGGTGAGAGGCGTTTCCCCTCTCTGCTTCCAGCAGCCTTCCTGCCTCCAGGCTCTGGGGAGAGGGGAGAGGAACCAGGAAATCAGCCTTAAATACCTGATCTCTAGCTAGCAGGACAGGTGACAGAAATCAGGCAGCAGACAAACTCTGGTCTGGATCCCTCACCCCTCAGTTCCAGCACTTGCCAAACTGTGGGATGGAGTGCATGCATTCTGAGGCTGCACTTTCCAGCCTAAACAGGATAGAAACTATTCAGTAACCTGGGAGCCCTATATATGGAATTTATCACCATACCCTTGTTTCTGTCACAATATATATATACATGAAGGATTGGCACATACACATGAATAATCAAATAATTTGGCACATTATGTATTAATATATCCTTTTATAAAACACAATTTTCATATATTTATTTTATTCACTACTTACACCAAAGCTACACACACGTTCACATTACATAGATCTTTAATACATATTACAATCATGTATTTTAAATACATTTATCACTCATTAGTTTAGTACATCACTTTATACACACTTTAGTGTTTAACTTATATGTCACACTACATTTAGAATTTATATATCTGATTCTAAGTATGTTTTATGTTGTCACCTATTCACTGTATTTCTTATAGTAAATAATTGGTTTTTCGTTTTATGTATAAGTTTGTTTTTGATATTTGTATGTTTTGTATATCAGCTGAGTTTGTTTTATTTTAATTTATTGTTGCGCTATAGCAGGACACTCTTACCTGCGAGTGCGCATGTGCAGGACTTATCAGGTGAAATTAATAATTTCCAAATAACCATCTATAAAAAGGACATCTTGGGACAGATTAATTATACCCCTGAGGAAGGAAGCAGCGCTTCTGAAACGCGTAGGGTGGTCACGCTGACTTTACTGCCGAAATTTTGATTTATTTCCCCCCCCCACGGACTGCTGTGTCGAATCTGCTCATACGGACTGAGCAATTATTGTCCAGTTCCTGGCGAATCTGCTGCCGTCGTTCGCGGGCAAGCTGCTCATTCTCCCCAGTGTATCAAGAGAGGTGATCTGCAGTGTGCAACTCTTCACCAACGGAGGTTAACGTGTCCAGCTGCAGCTAGCCACTGAGGAGAGGGGATACTCTCAAATATATCCACTGCTTGCCCTTATCATCCATCCGGTGAGTTTGCACTTCTATCATTGCAGCAGTTTATCAGTCTGACCTAATACATTTGTTTTATGTACCATTTTAATTATTTTTTATGTGTCCAATGTATGTTTTTATTAAATGCTCAATTTATTTAATTATCACCTGTTGATAACCTCAGCTGTTTGTCTATTGTGTTGTATGTTTTGTTTGTCACGATATCAAACAGTATTATGCTATGCACTGTTTTTATTCTTTTGAAGCACTCAGCACTTCACCTGGAGACACCTCGAGATCTGCACTTCTAACAGGCTTGGCTGTTTATATCCTTTTATATCACATTTTATGTTAGGCGCCTTAGATACATATTCCTTTCCATTCAGTCTGATATAGAACCTGCATCTAAATATAGAACATACAGGGAGATACATTAAATGAACAGAGGTTATACATTCAATATATAGACATTTCATGGACAGTTGGAGAAAAAAAAGTGATTATGGGAATTGTAACAAAGCGTCTTCAACATCAGTGAACGGCAGCAAACAGCTGACATCCTTTGGCTGCCCTACGGCTACTGCCTTTGGGAAGACTTTTGGTCTCTGTAAGAGATGTGTTCAGAGGTATGCAATGGAGACTGTTTTGAGGTGAAATTAAAATAAGGCTTTATTGCGCCTGTTGCTTTAAACACAGCAAACATGTAAATCAGCAAACAAAATCCGCTCCACTCTGGAGTATATATACACTTTTGATCCAGCTCTCTAACTGCATGGTTAGCCCAGCGATTCACCAGCCCAAATCATAGAGACATTCATATACTTAGATAGACATAGATAATAGTCTTAAAAGAAAAGTCTTATCTGTTAGCTGGGTTGCTGTAGGGGAAGGCTTCTTTGTTCTCCTGGTGTCCACACCCGTCTGTGATAAGGCAATGTCAGGATCCAGGTATAGAAGTATTATCCACTGTGTCTTGTTGTCAGCTTGCAGTCTCTTTTGGCAGGCTCAAGACGTCTGTCTCCTTGTTCAGCCCAGTTGTGGATTAAGGAGTCTCACTTCCTGTCTCAGAGGCAGGCTTTTTCTAACCCCTGTAATCAGCCAGGTGGTGTTAGTTAATTGCCTACCAGCAGTTAGCCACCACACTGCTGGATTAGAGGCACATTTGTGAACAGGGATAAGTTCCCTGATACATTCTCATATGAAAGAAGTCCTGAGGTGAAGTGTTAGCAGCTGGAAGCAAGCAGACCCTCCCATCAAAAATGCAGCGGGGGGGGGGGGGGGGGGGCGAGAGAAGCTGATTATCTCCAGGTTTTTGACTCTGATTCTGTCTTATCTTTATGAAATTAACCCTGTTCATGCCAGCTTAGTTGACAGGAGCAGTGAAGGGGATGCATGGGTGGGACACCCTCTTTGGGGAGCCGCCTTCGGGAAGACTTGGTCTCATGTTTTCGAAGTCCTGAGGTGAAGTGATAACTGTGAACCCTTCCTTTTACCTCTGTATGAGTTTAGTGTTAGGACCTGCATTCATTTTGGTTTATCTTGACATGGTATGCAGGCTTATGACACTTTGGCCAAAGGGTTTAAGTAACTAACCAAGTAAATTATTGAAGTATTTAAACTTTATACTTATTACTTTATATGTTTTGTCAATTGGATGTAGCATTGGGCACCCCTGTCTTTTGTTTGTATACATTGACCATGCTCAGTAGCACTCTTATTGACATAAATATGTATATATAATGTGGTGGGTGTTGGAGTTAGAGTGTGCTGGAAATGTGTGTGTTGATTTGGACTCCAAGATTTCCAGAGGATCGGTCCAGTATTTGGTGTACTGGAAGGGTTTTGGACCTGAGGAACTGTCCTGGATTCCTCAACACCGTCTCCACGCACCCGGACTTCTTCAGCAGTTCCATCTGAGGTATCCCCTCAAACCTTTTTGGAGTCGCCCGGAGGTCGCTTCTGAAGGGGGGGGGGTACTGTAAGGATCCAGGAGTCATGCCGCCCTCGGCACACCCCCGCCTTACCTCCGTTCACAATCAGGGGTTCCGCTCCGTGCAACACTCCGTCGGGAACCGTGTCTACTGCCAACAGCACAGTGAGCAAGCGCATATCTAACACACTGCCTAAAATGGAAGGGGAAGGTCCCACCTCCAGGTTGCACCTGCGCACAGACGGCATCGGCGCGTGCACAGCGCATGCAAGCTCCGCATCAACTTGCCTCATCAGTGATTCAGCCAGCACCTGTCACCTGCACTGCTATGCCCCATCTCTGCTTGCACTGAGGATGCACCACCACTCCGCCTCTCCTCTCATTGGTGCCTCTCCCTCATATACTGTATGCTCAGCTGTGCCACTGGCACATTGGCTGAGCATAATCATAGTTATGTTGTGTTTACCTCTTCTCTGCCTCCACAGTCTTGCCTTGTCTTGCAGTTCCTCGCTCTGTGTACAGACTCGGCTTCGCTTCTGGACTCCGCTCTTCCGTACTCCTGACCCCGGCTATCTATGACAATCCGCACCTCTCCAACCCTGACCTCGGCACCCGGACAATGACCATTCTCACCTCTCCAACCAAGACCATGGCTAATAGTACCTGCAATGATCCGTACCTCTCCAACCCAGACCCTGGCAAGTA
Source organism: Ascaphus truei (assembly GCF_040206685.1). Taxonomy (NCBI): domain Eukaryota; kingdom Metazoa; phylum Chordata; class Amphibia; order Anura; family Ascaphidae; genus Ascaphus; species Ascaphus truei. Next base: position 228,968,808 of record NC_134484.1, read on the forward strand.
TATCGACTATCCGTACCTCTCCAACCCTGACACGGCTACCTCGACTCGGCAACCTATACTCCAGACGTGGCTTAGGGTGGTGATTCTATCCATTCCCACCTCAGTCCCGCCTGTAACGGTCGTGCTCGCCACAAACCGGGACCGGAACACGGTGCTGAGGTGGGGATGTCAATACACCGACCTTAGACCATGAAGCCGGTTCTGGATTGCGCAGTTAGTAGTCAATCATAGCAGGGTCAGGGTTGGAGAATGTAGAGTAATCCTTAGACAAGCCAGGGTCAGGGTTGGAGACTTCAGGGTAATCGATATCCAGGCAGAGGTTCGGCAACAAGGAATCAGGTATGCAGCGCTTCAGGGTAGCAGCCGTACTGCGGGAATGGCCTCTAAGCGAGGAGCGGGAGCGGCCCATAACGAAAGCCTCTGCAAGGCATGAATGCAGCAGACCTCAGGAAACAGGAAACAAAAGGTTAGCGCAGGGGATCCAGCACTTCAGCACAGGTACCAGGAAGCAGACCTCTGCCAGGGGTGAATGGAGGAGGTCTCGGGAACAGGATAAGTTAGACACTGGGAATCCAGAGCTTCAGCACAGGAAGCAGACCTCTGCAGCAGGTCTTAGGAACACGGCAAGAGTAGCACTGGGGATCCAGCACTTCAGCACAGGAAGCAGACCTCTGCAGCAGGTCTCAGGAACACAGCAAGAGTAGCATTGGGGATCCAGCACTTCAGCACAGGAAGCAGACCTCAGCAGCAGGTCCCAGGAACAAGGCCAAGGCGGAAGTGTGTGGCAAACACTGATACATCCAAGTGTCACGCCTGTATGCCCGCAGACCTGGCAAGACCCCAATACTGAGGTGGGAAGGGTATTACCACGCACCCACAGCAGTGAGGGCATGCCCAGAGTGTGGTATGGCATTGCCGGGCCTGTTGAAAGATAGTTAGTGATACTTGCAACGCCTTGAGAGTACAGAGTAAGGTGTAAGGAATCCGCTCCGCAGTTTACTGGTTGCCTTACCTTGCAACCGGTGCAGTTCTGGAACACTTCTCCTGTTATTTACTGCAGCCTGGATTCACTCACCAAAGCTATACTGTCACACACTCCCTCTGGTATCTACTACAGCTGTGCAGCCTATCACTGCAACCTAGATTTGCATTTACTCATTGGAGCAGTACCTTCACACCCCCCGCCGGGGATTGGCCCGCTGGCCTTTAAGTACTGTGTTCCCACAATGCTCCCTGCCGAGCATAGTCCTTACTGGATGTCACTTCTGTTCTACCACAAGCTCTCGCTTGTTCTCCTATGCTGATACGGAGGTCTCCCCTGCGTCCTTCAGCTTCCTTCTCCTATGCTGATACGGAGGTTTCCCCTGCGTCCTTCAGCTTCCATTCTCCTATGCTGAAGCAAAGGTATCCCCTACGTCTTCAGCTTCCTGCTTTCCTGCACTGAAGCAAAGGTATCCCCTACGTCTTCAGCTTTCTTCTCCTGTGCTGCAACGGAGGATTCCCCTGCATCTTCAGCTTCCTGGTTCCTGGGGCCTACTCTTTCCCTAATATAGAGAGGCCGTGTCCTGGTTCCTGCGCTGCAACGAAGGATTCCCCTGCATCTTCAGCTTCCTGGTTCCTGGGGCCTACTCTTTCCCTAATATAGAGAGGCCGTGTCCTGGTTCCTGCACTGCAACGAAGGATTTCCCTGCATCTTCAGCCTCCTGGTTCCTGGGGCCTACTCTTTCCCTAATATAGAGAGGCCGTGTCCTGGTTCTTGCGCTGTAACGGAGGATCCCCAGCCCACTCAGGACTCTTGCACTGTGCACTGGTTTACCCGTGCAGCTAGGCGGTGTGCTACTCTGGTCTGCCTACCACCTCCTGAGACCAGTACCATGGGCCATGGTCGCCGCACGCGCAGAGGCCAACCCCGCACTCCTAAGCTGAAGCGGGTCCTTCCTGACTACCTGTTGCCGAACTCTTGCTTGAACAAAGTTTATCCTGATGTCTCCTGTCCTGACCCTGGCTTGTACAACGACGATGCTGTCTTCTCCTATCCTGATTCTGCTACCTATGACTACGAACTGCGCAATCCGGATCAGCCTGCGCGGTCTAAGGTCGGTGCTTTACAACCCCACCTCAGCCTCGCGGTCCGACCCTGGTTTGTGGCGAGCACAACCGTGACATAAGGATAGTGATGTCCGTGCACCAGAGTACAGGGATCCAGAAGTCAGAGTCGTCAAGTTCGTAAGCCAAAGTCCAGGGGTTACAGAGGTCAGCAAGGTAGAGTTTGTAAGCAGGGTTCAAGGGCAACAGAGAGCAGGGTAGTCCAGGACAAGCAGAGGTCAAACCAGGGAGATCCAGAGATAAGCAGGAGCAGGAACAGGCTGGAACACAGAGGAGAGCCAAGCATAGGACTGCACACACAGGGATAACAGAAGCTATGCAGAGCAATGATAGAAAGGACAGACAGGGGTTATAAAGGAGGGAACACCAATAGGAGAGAGGGGAGGAGCAGAAGGTGAAGTGGGAGACATTAGGGATAGGTGAGGAGGAGAAGAGGAGGAGACAGGGGAGGAGACAGGGGAACCAGTAAGGGAGATCGCATGCAGGGCATGGGAGGTGGAGTCAGGAGGCTGCAAACCCCTAGAAGAGGAGCGTGTGCACGCGCCCTCTGTAATCTGAGAGTGCGAGCACACAGGCTGCGTCACGAGGCGCGCAGAACACCGCGCCGCGGGGATGCCCGCAGGGAAGGATGGAGGGAACAGCCGCCAGAGGTAAGGGGATGGGAGCAGATACCGTGGGGGGCTGAGAGTGGGGAACGCCGCAGCTGGAGTTTGGGAACCGCGCGTGTGCGCGAGTCTTGCGGATCACGCGCCGTGGTGCAGGAACAGCATCAGAGGCTGCCGGAAAGGGACAGGAATGGGTACAGGAAGGGAAGCTGGCAGGGGAAGGGACAGAGAGGGTAGGTGAGCGTGTGACATCAGGAACACATGAAGGGGAAGGAATCCCCTGAACCGTCACACCAAGTGAGCTTGAATTATGCTCGGCAAAGAGTCAGAGAAAGGGGCCAGTTTAAGAAGGGCAGATATCCAATCCCAAGACAGGGGTGTGTGGGAATTCTTCCAATGCCAGAGCAGAGAGACAGAGCAGCATGATTGCAAACACAGGTGACAGTGCTTGCAATTGCAAGGGGAGGTTTGTTTGAGAGCACACCAGCTCTGCAAGAGTGAGCTCCCGCCAAACCCAAGAACGGATTCCTCTCACTGCCTTGTTTCTGGTGAGCACACCATGACAACTACAAAGTGTCTGTCCACAGCAATTGCTAAGTGTGTACTCCAGGAGAAAGAAAAGGATCAGCTGGAGAGTGACAGGGTGATATTGTCAAGTAAGCTGGAGAAGGCATACACTGATTCTGGACAGGACCAGAGTTTCATGGATCAAGTTGGCACAGCACTGGAAACCTCTCAGAAGGAAGTTCACAGGCTTAGTACAAAGCTGTAAGCCTCTAAGGAGAGACGTTGTCACTTCAACACAGAACTACGTTCAATGAGATAGATCTTCGAAGGGTTAAATATTGATTTTGAAACTGTAACACAAGAGGGCAATAATATGTAAAATTGCACCTGAGAGCAGACAATTTTGCTTGCAGAGCACATGTTAATGTCTGTTTCTTACTTCCCCACCAGATGGCTGTATTACCTGTTATTCTCAGTTTCATACTAACCACCTTCCTTGGCAAAGCTATTGCTTTCGCAGCTAGAGTCCTGTACGGTGTCTCCATGTAAAGAGGCTGTTAAAGAACTTACCTTGAACTAAATACAGAACAATAATGAAATAGCAATTCACATTCTGCTCCTTCCCTAACATTGAACGGAGCAGCGTTCTCGCTGGTCTGCTTTCGTTAAACATGTCACTGCCAGAGGTGACTGCAAGTGAAGCGACTTAAGTAGTTGCCTAATGCAATATGTTACTGGCAATTCTGGCAATTGAAGTTATATAGATGTCATTATATTTATAATGATATGAATATTTATAAAGCACAATAATTCACACTCAAGCACACTTACCTTGGGGAGAGGCCTCCAGTGCCACAAGGTAAGGGCAGAGGCACGCAGCAGCTGTCGGCGGCACTGCAACTTGCGATTGACTTGGTTGGCCAGTCAATCGTGGGCACCCACAAAAGGCTTGGTGGGAAAGCTGTCGGCAACCTTGCATATAGTCCTTTATATGGAGCCTCCCAAGAATCTGAATGCTATTGCATAATCTGAAATGAGAATTATGAATAGTCGCCTAAATTGAAGGCAAAAGTGAAGTTATTGGCCCCCAGAAAAAGTCAGGCTTACGCAGCATTTCATTCAAAATCCTATATGTGTTTTTTTTTTATAAATTAGGTGTGTAGTATTAGATAATACTGCATTTTTTTCACTCGTTAAACCCTTTATAATGATTTTTAAAGTATTAAGCTTCCTTGGGTTTCTATTGCAATTATTTAGGAAACGACATAACTTCGTCTTTTGAAATAGGCAGCCATATTGCATGCGAATTGTGAGAAAAGTGGATGGTTTAGTGGAATTCCACTGCATATGATATTATCATTGTATTTAATTTCTTATTAAACAATTCACTGTTTCTCCACTGGAGTGCGCTAGAATGCCAACATCTCAAGTCTATGCATTTAATGTGAAAATGGGTACGGGTCAGCACTAGAATAAGATCCTTTGACCACAATATTATATCATGTGAGATATATAGTAACCAATAACTTTTTTTTTAAATTCTACAACTTATATGTTGTTTAGGGAGATGATCCTATCAGGCTGCAGCCAGAAGATCCCAGGAATCTCACAGAAAGCACAGGGGTGGGATTCCCAAGGCGCAGTTGATTGCACTCATTAGTGCAGTAAATGTGCATAATATGAAAAATAAACACATGAAAATGCTTGATAAGAGAATATGCACTCACAGAGTTGTTTCTTTCTCTTTTTCTTTCAGTCGTCTTCTTTTGCAGCCGTTATTATCTCGTTCTGGCTCTCACTCTTTGGAAGCTGTTCCTCACTCCAGGAGAATTTTCAGACCTCAACAGTTACTCCTCTCCAGGACAGGACCACTCATCTCACTGGTCCTCTTCTTCACTCCACTAGATCAACGGGTGAGCCTGATAGTATATTATCATTATTTTGCTGTCGTACACTATCAGTCTCTCCCCTTAATCTAGTGAAGTGTGGTAGAGGACCAGTGAGGAGGATGGTCCTGTCCTGGAAGGAGTAACCTTTGGGGTCTGAAAAGTCTCCTGGTGTGAGGAACAGCTTCCAAAGAGTGGGAGCCCAACGAGATTATAACACAACCGAAAAAAGAAACAACTCTGAGTGCAGAGAGCATTCTTTTAACAAGCATTTTTATTTTTGGAACATACTGCACCATATAGGTTTCTCTTGTATTTATTTTCCATATTATGCACATTTACTAATGAGAGCAATCAACTGCGCTACAAGAAGTCCACACCTATGCTCTATCCATTTAATACCTGTATTGAGATTCTTTAGACCTTTAGATATTATTTTTAAAAAAGGGGTGTGTTTGCTGAGCACGCGCATTTTAAGTGAAACTTCTTTGTCTTTTGTCACTGTTTGGTCACAAAAATTGTAGTTGTGATGGTGATGTTTTTAATTAAAAATCAAAACACAATTTCAATAACAAAACACAAAGAAGTTTGACTTAGAACGTGCGGCACCCCCCCCCCTGTTTTTGCTATTTGCACTTCTATATTTACACTAACTGTGAATTCCTTGTGTGTATGCGTTTTGTGTGTGTGTGTGACTCTCTGTGTCTGACTATGTGTTTATCTCTGAGTGTATCTGTGTCTCTGTGTGTGTGCCTCTGTGTGTCCCCTTGCTTCTGCATCAGAAGCCTCTGCGCATGCGCGCCGAGCGCCGGAGGCCACCCACGTCTCTTCCGTTACTCTACTTCCTTCACCATGAAGGTATTTGTGCAAGCAACATTTTTGTAGGTGCCAGCAAAGAAGTTTCCCTTCAAAAGAAATATAAATATGTGTTATCTACAGTGGCGACACACTTTATTCTAACTCGGCTAGCTCCGCAAATTTCAGATTATCCCGGTTATGTGCGGTTTTCTATCGTTTTCGCCCGGAGTGTATTGCGTTATTTTCGCGGCTGTGATTTAAGCATTTTATTCCTACTGTCTGCAATACTGCAATGCCGTGTAAAAACTCATGGGGGTGTTTGCGAGCTGTTTTCTTTGAAGCCGTCCCCTGGCGAGATGTGTTTGCAGCAGAGAGAGATCCGCTGCTCTCTCTGCGCAAACATCGGCACATTAAAAATTATTTAAAATACATTTTCATTCATGTTGTACATGTGCAGGGGGTCTCCGGAGCTGAACCGCATTGGTTTCAGGTCCGGGGACCCCCTGCTTCCCGAGATACAGGCCCCTTTATGGGGTGCCGGTATCCCTCTGCATTTAAAGGTCCCGATCACTTGACAGCGGAATGTAAACAAAGCAGAGGGATACCGGCACCCCATAAAGGGGCCTGTATCTCAGGAAGCAGGGGGTCCCCAGACCTAAAACCAAAGCGGTTCCGCTCCAGAGACCCTCTGCACATCTACAGTATGAATAAAACACCCATATCAATAAACACTTGTTCCTTACCTTTGCGGCTATGTGCTATGGTAACGAAGCAGCATGAATGTATTTTTAATAATATTGTACAGTGAGCAGGGGGTTCCCTGAGCCACAAATCAAAGCTCAGGTGCTCCTGCACAATATTATTAAAATACAGAAATGCTGCTTCATTACCATAGCTGATAGCCGCTAAGGCAATGAAGGGGTTAACCCACCGTTCCCGCTTTATTGTGGGTAGCGGGGGTGGGTGAAGGGGGTATTTGACCCTTGGTGTGAGTTTAGGACTTGTGGGGGGGTTGCGGGTGCACTTAACCCCTTCACGACCGTAGCAGTTAATACCGCTACGGTCATGAAGGGGTTAACCCCTCCCGCTATGCCCCCGCAAGCCCTAAACAAACACCGTTGGGGCTAATACCCCCTTCACCCAACCCCGCTACCCACAATAAAAAAATTCACACACAGCAGCCCCACAATAAATAAATAAATCTAAATAAATACATGAATATAAATATATATATGACAAACAGAAAAAGAAAGCAGCACCTCTGAATTAAATAATAAATATCCGTGCTAGAATTATATCATTGATAATATATCTAAACAGTGTTAAATAATAAATGTGAATCCCATAAATAATATTATAGCACAAAATAATCCTAAACCTGTATACAATGTAGAGGATAACTACACACTAACAGATGATGTTAAGGTCCCTTCAATCGAGGGTCTCTACTGCTCAGATGTGGGCTCCAAATTATGTAACTTGGAGTCTGGGTGCGCACCCTGGATCCCAATAATGACACAGAGTCACGTATTAGTTTCCTCAGACAAGTAGTCAAGACTGCCGAGTTTTTTGTATTACAATCTGTTTATATCAAAGTAGGCTAACACTAGCCAATCATTCAATGCCACACCTATTATGCGGCAAAGCTTATCCAATTATATTATTACATTAGTTAGTAGAAAAAAGGCACGATGGGGGCGGGGGTCTTGTCGGCTGATGCAAGTTTCACAGGAATGCCGTGTGTCCTTGCTTTCTGAAGTTATGTTTCGTTTTCTCTGTAATCAGTCGGCTTTAGGTCACAGTTACCTCGGATAGAAAACAGTATTAGTAAAAAAGCACAGCAAAACAGATATAAATGGAGACGAGTGGTTTCTATAAAGCATAGAGATATGATCTCCATATTTTATCCTTCACAGTCCCCCCTAGAAACCACGAGACAAACATAATCTTATAAAAGTATTAAAAAACTAAACCAAAAAGGATATACTTTCCCTATGACTAATCTTAACCTTAGAAAAACTACCTGAGGGTGTTGGTCGGCTGTTCATGAGCTTCTCTCATCCCCGACAACTGCTTGCTCGCTAAACTCGAAGACCTACAGAACATACACAAGGAGTCCCTTCCCTACCGACAAACAAACTAGGGTCTGGGAACTTGATTGGTCACCCCTGTCACTCCAGAGTACGATAATGGACTGTTCTTATGTTCTCTTGTTTTTGTAATGGCATGTTTTCCAAAATGACTTTGGTATCGTTTCAAAGAACCATAGTGGGTACCCACTCGGATCCAGTTTTTTTACATAGACCCTGCAACAAGGAACAATACAAAAAATCACTATCGCGAGAACAAACAGAATGACCAGAAGAACTACTGCAAGTTGGGTCAACCATTGTCGCCATCCAGATAACCATAAAAAATATTGGTCCCAGGGGTCTGTAATACCTGAATTCCGTTTGAGTTCCTCTGATAAATTCTTTAGTTTATTAATAGCTGTGGTGACCTTACCGTCCGGCCCTGTATTCCCGGGAATGTATGTACAGCACGCATCTCCAATCATATGGCAAACCCCTCCTTTCTCTGCCAATAGCATATCTAGAGCCATTCTATTCTGGAAAGTCATCGTGGAAGTTGGTCCTAGTTGGTCGGCTATACCCTGTAGGGCATCACGGGTGTAGTTCACAAACCTTTGTTGATTATAGTAAATATAATTAATCCAATCCACATTCTTGTTTACTGTGACTAGGGGCATAAGAAATGACTCAAAACCGGCTTTTACTTGATCTCTAGCTTTAAACTCATCTGGGACCCCCCTTGGGACTCCTATCGCATCAATATATACATGTGGATCTAGACTCCCTGCTGGGACTTCTCGTTTGTTGATTCTAGATATTTTTACCGATAGCTCAGATTGATCTGGTTCCAGAGGTATAATATGCATGGGCATCAGGATTTTTATTAAAGCACATTGTCCTGTCCAATTTCCTTCAAGTCTGGTTCTTACTTTGAGATCCCCACATAACCAATATATATCTCCCAATGACTGAACCTGATTTTGTAATCGAACACCGGACATATTGGAGAATCCCACACAATATCCCTGCGTGAAGTTACCCAAAAATCTGGTACCCTGCAAAGACTCGTAACAGATGTATTTACCCTTGTACACAGTAATTCCCTCCCCGGGCTTCGGGACCTTGGTAGTGAGGGGATATCCTTGTTTCCATTCTTCACAATGAGAGTGGTTGGAGCTTCTGCTGGTGTACAAACTAATGAAACACTCTTCTACATTTATAGGTATATTTAAAGGTACTGTGCCAAGGTGGGGCCTAGCTGCAGCGCAGACATAACAGTTACTTTTGTTATTTCTCTGTGAGGAATACCTCATCCATTCCAACCACAGATTGACGTCTGAAAATCCTGTTTCTAGGGCCATCGTATCGTGAAAAGTGGGGTTGCCGAGTGCGATCATACCTTTAGTACTTTGGAATTGACTGCGTTGTGGGGAAACGGGGTCTTTCCATTCATTATTGTTATGCATATCTTGAAGATAAAAGGGGATGAGTTGTCGGTTGGATTCATAAACCCGTCGATAATAGTCGTATTCGCCCATAATATATAGTCCCGCGTCCCCTTTACTAGGATTCTCGATCATTAGTATCAAAGGTATACTATTGTGAATTTGGCCCTTAGCACATATTCCCTTGTACTGAAGTGTCATACGTGAGATCAGGGATTTACCTTTTTTATCCTTGCGGTTCATTGCTGATTGTGGTTTATACCCCCAGTCAGTTCCAGTGTTCCACCCAACTGCACCCCAGTATCCACAACTATTTCCCCAGTACATATCCGTCACACAGATATATATATTTTTATATTCTGGTCTATTTTGGTAACAGGTCCATGGTATTGACGTGTTACTACACTTGGCAACATCACAATAGTCGAATTTGTACGTCGCGATGTCTGCGCTTGAGGAATTGTACCAAAATGTAGTTTCCCCTATCTCTTTGGTGATGGCTACTTGATAGGCCACAACATAGGGGATCAGAAAGAAAAATCTTAGTATATGATACATTACTTTAAGGAAGAGGGGTGGTTGTCCTTTTGCAGTGGGATGCATGTATCCAGGTAGATTTTCCTTGTATCTTTACAGATGTGGGGGTAACCAAAGTTACCAGATGGGGGCCTGTGTATCTCGGGTCCAATGCGTGCTTCCTCACGTACTTCTGCACATAGACCCAATCTCCTGGTTTTATCTCATGAGTTGTGTCGTCAGTGTTGGGATCTGGAAGAGAAAACAATACTACAGAATGGAGGTTAGATAACTCCTCACTGAGCTTGATAACATAATATACTTGTCTATCATGCATCTCCCTAAGGTTCGCATTCTCGCAAATATTTCTAGTTCTTACTGTACTTCCAAATAACACTTCAAAAGGAGACAACCCAGACCTAGACATGGAACAGAGCTATAGGTAGAAGGTCGGGCCAAGGAAGTTGGCTTTCCTGGGTCATTTTTAGCAGGGCTGTCTTAAGGGTCTGGTTCATCCGCTCAACTTTCCCACTACTCTGGGGATGATATGGGGTATGGAGGGCCTGTGTCATACCCAGGGTCTGTAGTATATCCTTAAAAATACTAGCAGTGAAAGCTGGGCCCTGGTCACTTTCTATTATTTCAGGAAACCCGAATCTGCAGCAGAGTTCAGTAATCAGTTTCTTTGCGGTGGTTCTTGCTGTCATATTAGACACAGGGAACGCTTCGGGCCATCCTGAGAACATATCCACTACTACAAGTGCATACTCATATCGTCCTGATTTTGGCATTTGTATATGATCAATTTGTATCCTTTGAAAGGGAAAGTCTGGTTTCGTAAGATGTTTTGGAGGTGTAGGTTCAGTTTTTCCTGGATTGCAGGTTTGACAGATAACACAAGCTTTGTTCAACTCCACCAGAATCTTTCTAATACCAGGTGCAAAGTATAATTTGTTTATTACTGCTAATGCTTGGTTATGTCCTCTGTGAGTGGGTCCATGTGCCCAGGTGGCGATTGCATAGTACATATGTCGGGGCACACAAATATGGTCTTTGATTTTCCATAGTCCAGTTTGTTTTTCTTGTGTTGCTCCTGCCTTCTCCCAATCCTCTTTTTCTTCTTTAGGTACTGTTTCTTGTTCCTTCTTCATTTGTTTTTGGTAAGGATCTATATCGTTCGAGGGAGAATTTTTCTTGGCACTTCTTGTTATTACTGGTGCAACAACTGTGGCCTCCTGCAACGCTGATGACGATGGATCTTTTCGAGTCTTGTCTTCTTGAAGGGCAGCTTGCTTGGCTGCTTGGTCCGCGAGGAAATTTCCCTGTGTCTCTGGTGTATTCACCTTTCCATGTGCTTTGATTTTTACTACCGCCACTTCCTTGGGTAGCTGTAGAGAGTCCAATAGTCTTTTTATGGCATCCGCGTGCTTGACCGGCGTTCCATTTGCTGTGATGAATCCACGATTAGCCCAGATGGTTTCAAAATCATGAGTGACTCCAAAAGCATAGGCACTGTCTGTGTAAATGTTGACCTTTTGACCTTCTGCGAGGTTACAGGCTCTTTCGACAGCAATTATCTCCGCTTCTTGTGCCGATATATGGCTGGGGAGACCTTCTGCTTGGATCACTTGGTCGACTGTGGTGACGGCGTATCCGGTATGGAAACGTCCGTGTTCATCAGCAAATCTGGAACCATCAGTAAAAAGGGATAGATCAGGGTTTTCGAAAGGTGTCTGTTGAGCCCGGGATGGGGTACCTTGCCGCTGTAGTTCTGTTATACAGTGATGGTCTTCCGACTCATGGATCCCCCCTTCCACCGGAATAAGCATTGCAGGGTTGAGTACTGTACATTTCTTCAGGGTGACATAGTCTGGTATGAGCAGTGCAGACTGTAGCCTCAGTAAACGTTGCATGGTTAGGTATTTCGGCCTAGACAGGTTCAGAATAGCATGGATGTCATGCGGTGCTTGGATAACAAGAGGGTGACCCATAACAATGTCTGCTGCCCTGTTGAAAATTTCGAATGTTGCTTGTACTGCTCGGAAGCAGGATGGGTGCCCTTGTGATACAGAGTCCAATTTAGCAGAGTAGTAAGCCAGAGGTCTCATTCGGTTACCGTGCGGTTGTGTGAGGACACCCGTAGCAAAGCCATCATGTTCGTCCACAAATAGAGTAAAAGACTGGTCGTAGTCTGGGAGGCCCAATGCTGGGGCGTGTGTAACCAGGTCCTTCAATATATGGAAGGACTCCTGTAGTTTTGGTCCTTGGATGGAGTCCTTAAGCAATTCTGGTCTCTTTATAGCGTCGTACAGTGGTTGCATATATTGGGACGCATTTGGAATCCATTGGCGACAAAAAGTGATAAGTCCTAGAAATTGTTGGAGACCACGGATATTCGTGGGCATTGTCAGTCTGTCAACTGTGTCGATTCGATCAGGAGTGAGATGTTTTTCTCCTTTAGATAAACAATGTCCAAGGAAAACAACCTTCGGGCTACACCACTGTACCTTGGCTTCTGAGACCTTCGAGTTGATGGATGCGGGATGAATCAATAAGGATACTGAGGCCTGTTCACACACTGGAATAGAAGGGGCACATATAAGAAGATCATCCACATATTGAAGTAACGTGATTTCCGTATGGGCTTGTATCCAGGGTTCAAGGCAGAACTTCATGACCTGTGTGAACTGGTTAGGGCTATTCTGGGCACCTTGTGGCATAACGGTCCAAGTACGCTGAATTCCTCTGAAGGTGAAGGCGAAGAGAAACTGAGAGTCGGGGTGAAGAGGCACGGAAAAAAAGGCATTTGCCAAATCCAGGACCGTATAGGCCTCACAGTCAGGCGGGATTTGGCTAAGAAGAATATGTGGGTTAGGGACAACTGGAGTTTCCAGAATAGTGGCGACATTGATTGCCCTGAGATCTTGAACCAGTCGATATTTGGCTGGTTCATTATTCGCCGTTTTCTTTTGGACTGGAAATAGAGGTGTATTGCAAGGGGAAGTGCATTTTATCAGGGCCCCTTTTTCTTCGAGCATTGCAATTTGTTTTTGTAGGCTTTGCTCCGTTATTGCCTTGAGTGGGTATTGCGGTACTCTTGGCGGTACGACGTTGGGTTTGAGTCGTACTTCTACTGGAGGCACGGGTAAGCGTCCGATATCATCTGGGCCTAATGACCATACTTCTGATGGCACCTTTTCCTTGACCCAAGAAGGAACAGGTGATGTTGTGTTCATGGTCATAATTTGCTGGAATAATACAGGAAGGGCATAAAAACAACACGATGCCTCAGGAGAATCAGAGGAAGTCGGGTCGTGTAACTGTACTCGTAGGCCCGACTCGTCATATTGCAACGTTGCTCTCATATGAGACAACAAATCCGCTCCCAACAAATTAACTGGACAGGAACTGGAGACTAAAAATCTGGACATAACTTCAGGGAAGGGGCCTACATGAACTGGTACAGTGAGAGGGGTATCCAAAGATTGTCCTGTAATCCCTATACACGTCATAAAATCGGGGGAAAGATCTATTCCTTGGGGCAGATCCTCGGCTGTTATGACTGATCTGGCCGCTCCCGTGTCCACCATAAAAGAGACCGGTTCTCCTGCAACTTGCAGCGTGATAGATGAACCGTTCGGGTAAGTGTATTTGGATATAGCAGCCATGGTGGAAACGGGTTGGCCCGCACTTCATTGGGGAGGAGGGGGACCAGGGTAGGTATTATAGGGATACGGACAGGGCAAAGGGATTTCGTTTTGAGGTTGCTCTGCGATAGAAACCTGTTGTTGGGGTTGCTGCCATGGGGACATAGGCCATCGTCCATTGTTATCGTAGTTATGCACAGGTTGGCTTCCTCTCATACGGTCCCGGCAATCTCTTTTGAGGTGTCCCAGTCTGCCGCAATGGTAGCAGGGACCCCTGGGTCTTGGTGGGCCTTGGGGCCTATTGCCGGCATACCCCTGATTTGATTGGGCCTGATATCCCTGGTTCTGAAATGGCGCAGGGGGAAACAGTTGCTGAGGTGGATTTCCCTGGGGTGGGGCTGAAGTATTGTACAGAACAGACACTTCAGTGTCTTCATGGCCCCCAACTAGAATCTTTTTAGGCGTCGCCTGCGTTTGTTTTTTCTGGAATGCTTTAGCTATTGTAAGGGCTTTTGTGTACCCCAATGAGGTCATCCATGGACATCCCTCTTGGACTGCAGCTCATAGCTTTGGAGTAAGTCCATCCATAAATGCAGCTGCCAGTAAATTAGCCTGTAATTTATTGCTGGTGGAGAATCCCATATCCCTAAACATCTGGAGCAACCTAGTGTGATATTTTTCTACTGATTCAGTAGCCTCTTGTGTGATGTCTTTAAGTGATGGGGTCTGGTCTGTAAGTCTATCCTGAGCCCATAGCTGTATCTGTTCCAAAAAATCCTCACCAGATTTATAGTCTGTGTCATCAACTATCCTGGCATCATTGAGAGATTTTTCAATAAGGGGCCAGAACGAATCTCCTGCCTTTAACATCGTAAGGGATTTTAAATCCGCCCATGTTGCAGAATAGTTCTGTTGAATCTGACGCAACATTCTATAAAAGGGCATGGGTTTGTCTTCTGGGTCGAGGAGTTGTTGCAATAGGGTGGAACTTTGTTGGGGCGTGAACTTGACATACCTAACTGTTCCTTCCGGGTTTGCATCATTGCATAGCTGTGAGTCACCCTGCTTGGGTCGTGGTACTGTTTTAACAATGGGGAAAGTTTGGGCTGTATTTTCACATGCTTCCTTAAACAACAGAGGTTTCTCCCCATCATTGGCCACAAGAATAATAGCATCCAATTCCACAGGATCCTCTTTTATTGTTTTTAACACAGCCTGCACAATATGTTTCACACATTGCTTAATTGGGTACCCATAAAGACCACCAGATATGGGAGGAAACGCTATAGAGCGGTCGATTAGGGTAGAGGGTCTGAGGCTGGAAGCATACATAATAGATGCATGCACCGCACTTTGCAACAACTGTTTGGCTCTTTCTGGGGCATAATCGCGGTACACTGGACCTGCTGCATGTATAATCAAACTGCACGGTAAATCCCCTGGTCCGGTAACCGCTATACCTCCCACCGGAACCTCTCCGTGGTCTTGAATATATTTGTCAGAATCATGTTGAATACTTGGGCCACCCCTGTCACTAATTATCCTAGCCAAACCTCCTTTGTGTTGGAGCCTACTATTTACAGGGTTAACAATTGCTCCTATAGCCAGACTAGTGATATCAGCCTGCATTACTTGCACCATCACCTGCTGAGATTTACCCGTGAAAACTTTCTCAAAAATGGGTCCGGGACACCAGAGGTTATCGCGACCCCAGCCCCGTGACCACGATGATACTGCAGAAGCAGGGGACGGGGTCTCAGCCCTTCTTTCCTCTGTGGCATAAGTCTCATTTGCCCTCCTTTCTTCGATGGCACTGATCTCATTTCTTAATTGAGTCAGATCTGCGGGCTGCGTGCTGACAGGGTACAGAGGCACGGTCGGAGCCGTGGGCTTGTTTGGTGGCAGAAAATACTGGCCAGAGGGAGTGACAAGGGGGCATAATTTTATTTCCTCGTCTTTTTCCTGACTAGCAGGCTCACGGGGGCGGTGAGCTCCACAGGAGTAACAATTATCCCGGCATACTGGGTTCTGTGATTTGCGTATGGGACATACCCAAAATGGTGATTCCACGGGACATAGACTATTTTGAGGATATGGAGGGGGAGGGTTAACTTTAGAGGTAGAAGGTGTAGTTTTGTCACTTTCGGGTATTTTCATATAACAGTAACTTTTCTTATCTTTTCCTCCACATTCTATTTCAGTGAAACCTTCCTTTTGAAGCTCAATAGCCACACTCAAAAATTTCTCAGCATTCTCCCACAATCCTCCATCTTTCAACATTCCTTTACATGTCTGGATTCTATCTTTCAACATTTTTGGTTGCAACCTTCCCGTGGAGGGTAAATCCAATACTTTAAACAACAATTTACATTTCTTGGTATACTTCTTTCCCTCCCGTTCTGTCACAAGAGTTACGGAATCCCGTGCACCACAAGGCAAATCCTTCTTTAAAAACTGCGAGAACATTGTCTATTTTAAAAACAACCTCGGACATGTGCGCCAATTACCGGCGGTACCTGGACTCTTGAGCTTCAGCGATAAATTGACCTAGACGGGGAGGCGCGCAGGCACTCCCCGGACCGTCACCTGTATGGACGATCCTCCTATTATCTAACAATAGATATCCTTACACACTCGTCCCCTTATTACTTATAATATCGTTATTCCGTAACCCTTATGACATATGAACATAAACCACACATCTGGCAGGCACAAGACCTTACCAACTATATAAATCCTTGGCGGGAACCACCGGACTCTATGGTCTTGTATAGATTAACAATACTTAGCCCATCAACCAAGTGTCGCCAACCTGAACAGACTGACAGGAGTTCGGTAAAAATATATTCTGAATATATCTTACCTTGTCCTTAGAGGTTGATCAGACCCCCAGATCAGTCCGGACAGGGGACGTCCTCCTTGGATGGAGATGGGTTCAGGATTGTTCCGATGTCCCTTCACAAGGATCCTGCCGACTACGCCAACTGTTAAGGTCCCTTCAATCGAGGGTCTCTACTGCTCAGATGTGGGCTCCAAATTATGTAACTTGGAGTCTGGGTGCGCACCCTGGATCCCAATAATGACACAGAGTCACGTATTAGTTTCCTCAGACAAGTAGTCAAGACTGCCGAGTTTTTTGTATTACAATCTGTTTATATCAAAGTAGGCTAACACTAGCCAATCATTCAATGCCACACCTATTATGCGGCAAAGCTTATCCAATTATATTATTACATTAGTTAGTAGAAAAAAGGCACGATGGGGGCGGGGGTCTTGTCGGCTGATGCAAGTTTCACAGGAATGCCGTGTGTCCTTGCTATCTGAAGTTATGTTTCGTTTTCTCTGTAATCAGTCGGCTTTAGGTCACAGTTACCTCGGATAGAAAACAGTATCTCCATATTTTATCCTTCACAATGATATTGTGAATACTTATAAATAACAACATAAAAAAGCAAAGAAAAAGGTGAAAAACCAGTCCTCAGATAATGTTCCAATTGAAAATGGGTGCTGGTGCAGAGGGTCTCTGGCTGCTCTCAATATGGACAAACCACGTCCACAGAAAATCTAAAGGAAAAGAAGAGGAGAGAGCGCACGCCCATAGCGTAAAATTGTAAATTTAATGAGGGGAAGGGGAAGAGGGGGGGTAAAAATGCACTTACAAAAGTACAGTTAAAATAAGCATTGCGTGATAATAATCACCACCATCCGGTTACTGCTGCATATTCTTGGGGCAATCCCGATCTCAAAGCAGAATGGATCAACGTCCCAGCAGGTATCCAGGGCCAGTGGATGTGTGATGCTGTATAAGAGTCCAAGAAAGTAGCTCCGTGTTCTCAAGCCTCTGTAGCACCAGCGCATGGATCGGTCCACTCCAGCGCTTAGTGATGACGTAATATATATATATAACAACAACCCCTATAACCCCTAACATAATACACATACTGTTTATGCACATCAATGATACTATAGGCATGAATGTATTTTTAATAATATTGTACAGTGAGCAGGGGGTTCCCTGAGCCACAAATCAAACCTCAGGGGACCCCCTGCTCCCGCACAATATTATTAAAATACAGAAATGCTGCTTCATTACCATAGCTGATAGCCGATAAGGCAATCAAGGGTTAAGGCAGAATAGCATGTGTATTGGGGACATTTGCCCCCAATAAACATTGCAATAAACAACATACAGTACACCCTCTGTGTATTTAAAATACATAAACAACAATAAATACATTAAATACATATTTTTAACATAACTGTTCCCTTTTGGTTATAACCCCACCTGCCTTGACTGTAATCTGTGTAAGGCCCCCTCCACCTAATTTGTCTGTTAAATCTCCCTGCCTGTGTTCCTGTGAGTGCAGTTTATGTAAATGTGAGGAGGGGGAGGGGAATCCCGATGTGCATACAGTATAATGCAGCGCCTCACTGCCAATGGCCCACCCCGTGAGGCCTAACCACCCTCACCCACTACCCACAAGGGAGGCCTACCCACATACCGTTGGCCCCCCCTTCCATCCCCCCATCCTGCCCATGGCCCCTCCGCTGCTGCAAAACAGACACAAAAATTAAAACATCCAAAGTAATGTCCCTAACCCCTTAATCCCCATAGCGGTTATTAACCGCTACAGTCATTAAGGGGTTAACCCACCCTCACCCACCACTCGGGATGCCTACATACCCTCCCACACTAACCCCCCACCCCATGAGGCCTAACCACCCTCACCCACTACCCACAAGGGAGGCCTACCCACATACCGTTGGGGAAAATACCCCCCCCCCAACCCCCAGTACCCACAAAAAAACAATACACAGCCCCACAATAAGCATCATTATATTTATTAAATACATTACCCACCCCCTGTGCCCACCCATAAATACACGATTTATCCTTTTACAAACAGGGTTCATAACGCAGCCCCACGCGAGTCCCCGGTGGGCTGGCGGGGCACCTGACAGACCTACAGGGCACCAGCAGCCCTTTTCAAACAGGTTCTGGAGGCCTGCTGGTGGGTCCTGCCAGCACCATGGCCCCCAGGTGGTCTCCTTGGGTCACCGTGGGCCACAATTGCGTCCCCACGGTAGGCCCAAGGATGTCTGGGAGCCCCGGGTCAGACCCACAGGTGTCTGCGGGGCTTCGGGTGGTTCCCACGGGGGTCTGGGGAACTCACGAGTGCTCACTACGGGTCCGCGGTGCCCCACAGAAGTGGGACCAAACATCTTCATCCCCGCACCTATGGGTTGGCGGTGCCCCCACAGATGTGAGGCCACCGCTTCATCCTCGCAGACTATGGGTCCGCGGTGCCCCCACAGATGTGAGGCCACCGCTTCATCCCCACATGTGTCACCCGTGGAACCACCAGCCTGATACCCGTGAGATACCCGAGGAGACCCGCAGGTGGTCTCCAGAGGTCCGACGCAGAACCACGGAACAAACCCTGAATGTAAAAAAAATAAACCTGGCCTATACATTCAATACATACACCCCCCCCCCCCAACACCTACAGTACAATAATGTGCAAAATAACTATTATCCAGATATGGATAATAGATTAATTGCCCATTATTAAAAACATTAACTACTGCTGCGGCCGAGTTTATTCGAGCATTTGCCCGTTCTCGGCCGCAGCAGTAGCCTGGCGCGCGCCGGAGGGTGACGGGCGCGCGCCGAAGCAGCGGAAGAGCACCCTCCGATCGGGGCACTCTCCCTCCCGCTGCCGGGTCCGCCGGGTCCCCCGGAACCCCCTGCCGCCGTCCCCCACATCGCGGGACACCAGGGCTCCCTCGGGGAGCCCTGGACGCGCGTGCAGGGAGCGCACGCTCCCGATGATGCGTGACCGTGCGTCGGTGACGCGCGGCACGCCGAGGGGCGGCCACTAGCAAGCCGGGAAATCTCCCGGCTTGCGGATCTGGCCGCAGTGCAATAAACTGTGTCGCCAGTGTAGCATATTCAAATAAATAAAGTACTACTGACCTCATCAATAAGAAGTCTCCGTCGCCAGCAACATCCTTGTCTTGCCCACAAAATACATAGCAAATACAAAGCCAATACATTGCAAGTACATTCAGATATCAATTAACCCCTTAAACACCTTATCAGATAATAACCACAAAGGTAATTAAGGGGTTAAGCCACGCTGGCCCGATACCCACCCTTCACCCAAGAATTTGTACAGTGGCTTCATCATGCAACTATATATCTGTGTATATATATATATATATATATATATATATATATATATATATATATATATATATATACACAGATATATATATACTGCTGCGACACACTTTATTCGAGCAAATACCCAGTATGTACCTGGCAGATACCTGGAATGCGCCGCTCCTCACCTCAGACAAGCCCCGTTGCGTTTGCCTTCCCAGCCATGGTTCATGCCTGGCTGACGGGCGGCTGATCTGTTAAATGATAATGATTAGGATTTAATAGGCTGCAATGCTTCGCGTGTCTACCAGATGGCATAAATTCATGAATTGTAATGCAGTATATATATATATACTGTGCAGTATTGCAGCCAGCGGGAATAAAATGCTTCAATCCCTGCCTGGAAAATAACGCAATGCACTCGGGCAGAAAACAGTCACAAACCTCAATACACCCGAGTATACCCGAATTCGTGGGACTAGCCGAGCTCGAATAAAGTGTGTCGCCAGTGTATATATATATTTACAGTATATACACACACATGATGAACCAATATACAAATAAATGTAGAAGGGTTATCAAAACCATACTGTACTACAAATAACACTTCTCCATACAGACACACTACATTAAAATGAATTTCCTTTAATAATCCTAACTGATCTTACAATCTAAATCATCAAATGCCAATGAAAAAACTCACATTCCAATCAATACATTGCATTTACATTGTATATATGATGCATAAAATCTATGCACCATATACATTCTGCAAATGAATGTTAACAATATCATTGCAAGCAAAATACAAATACCTCCAAACAAGTAAACTATTTTAACCAATCAAGTAAACAAAAATCAATTAGCGTTCATTATTTACATCCCTAAACAATTAACAGTCCATCCCAAACAATTAAACAATTAACTAATTCAAGCCTGGAGCAGAACAATTTAACATGTGAAAAAATATAACTACCAACCAGAATACAAAATTTAAAACCAAGGCTAACCCTGACCACAAGCACACAATACAATACCAAGGATTACATCTATCTAATTGTAAAAAACATTATACACACATTGAAGCATAGCAGCATAGCCAAATTAATTTAAAACACATCAAATCAAGCTTTTAAAATAACAACATTTCTTACCCTGTATGTATATATCTCTCTAGACATATATACATATATACATACAGTGGCAAGAACTGATATACCGCAAATAAATAAATATATTTTTATAATAATATATATATAGTTGCATGATGAAGCCACTGTACAAATTCATGGGTGAAGGGTGGGTATCGGGCCAGTGTGGCTTAACCCCTTAATTACCTTTGCGGTTATTATCCGATAAGGTGTTTAAGGGGTTAATTGATATCTGAATGTACTTGCAATGTATTGGCTTTGTATTTGCTATGTATTTTGTGGGCAAGACAAGGATGTTGCTGGCAACGGAGACTTCTTATTGATGAGGTCAGTACTACTTTATTTATTTGAATATGCTAGTTAATGTTTTTAATAATGGGTAATTAATCTATTATCCATATCTGGATAATAGTTATTTTGCACATTATTGTACTGTAGGTGTTGGGAGGGGGGGGGGGTGTATGTATTGAATGTATAGGCCAGGTTTTTTTTTTTACATTCAGGGTTTGTTCCGTGGTTCTGCGTGGGACCTCTGGAGACCACCTGCGGGTCCCCTCGGGTATCTCACGGGTATCAGGCTGGTGGTTCCACGGGTGACACATGCGGGGATGTAGCGGTGGCCTCACATCTGTGGGGGCACCGCGGACCCATAGTCTGCGAGGATGAAGCGGTGGCCTCACATCTGTGGGGGCACCGCGGACCCATAGTCTGCGAGGATGAAGCGGTGGCCTGTAGGTCTGTCAGGTGCCCCGCCAGCCCACCGGGGACTCGCGTGGGGCTGCGTTATGAACCCTGTTTGTAAAAGGATAAATCTTGTATTTATGGGTGGGCACAGGGGGTGGGTAATGTATTTAATAAATATAATAATGCTTATTGTGGGGCTGTGTATTGTTTTTTTGTGGGTACTGGGGGTGGGGGGGGTATTTTCCCCAACGGTATGTGGGTAGGCCTCCCTTGTGGGTAGTGGGTGAGGGTGGTTAGGCCTCACGGGGTGGGGGGTTAGTGTGGGAGGGTATGTAGGCATCCCGAGTGGTGGGTGAGGGTGGGTTAACCCCTTAATGACTGTAGCGGTTAATAACCGCTATGGTGATTAAGGGGTTAGGGACATTACTTTGGATGTTTTAATTTTTGTGTCTGTTTTGCAGCAGCGGAGGGGCCATGGGCAGGATGGGGGGATGGAAGGGGGGGCCAACGGTATGTGGGTAGGCCTCCCTTGTGGGTAGTGGGTGAGGGTGGTTAGGCCTCACGGGGTGGGCCATTGGCAGTGAGGCGCTGCATTATACTGTATGCACATCGGGATCCCCCTCCCCCTCCGTACATTTACATAAACTGCACTCACAGGAACACAGGCAGGGAGATTTAACAGACACATTAGGGGGAGGGGGCCTTACACAGATTACAGTCAAGGCAGGGAGATTTAACAGACACATTAGGGGGAGGGGGCCTTACACAGATTACAGTCAAGGCAGGGAGATTTAACAGACACATTAGAGGGATGGGGCCTTACACAGATTACAGTCAAGGAGGTGGGGTTATAACCAAAAGGGAACAGTTATGTTAAAAATATGTATTTAATGTATTTATTGTTGTTTATGTATTTTAAATACACAGGGGGTGTACTGTATGTTGTTTATTGCAATGTTTATTGGGGGCAAATGTCCCCAATAAACCTGCTATTCTGCCTTAACCCTTCATTGCCTTAGCGGCTATCAGCTATGGTAATGAAGCAGCATTTCTGTATTTTAATAATATTGTGCAGGAGCAGGGGGTCCCCTGAGCTTTGATTTGTGGCTCAGGGAACCCCCTGCTCACTGTAGAATATTATTAAAAATACATTCATGCCTATAGTATCATTGATGTGCATATAAAGTATGTGTATTATGTTGGGGGTTTTAGGGGTTGTTGTTATATATATATATATATATTCATGTATTTATTTATTTTGATTTATTTATTTATTGTGGGGCTGCTGTGTGTGAATTTTTTTTATTGTGGGTAGCGGGGGTGGGTGAAGGGGTATTAGCCCCAACGGTGGTTGTTTAGGGCTTGCGGGGGGTAGCGGGAGGGTTTAACCCCTTCATGACCGTAGCGGTATTAACTGCTACGGTCGTGAAGGGGTTAAGTGCACCCGCAACTCCCCCGCAAGTCCTAAACTCACACCAAGGGCCAAATACCCCCTTCACCCACCCCCGCTACCCACAATAAAGCGGGCACGGTGGGTTAACCCCTTCATTGCCTTAGCAGCTATCAGCTATGGTAATGAAGCAGCATTTCTGTATTTTAATAATATTGTGCAGGAGCAGGGGGTCCCCTGAGCTTTGATTTGTGGCTCAGGGAACCCCCTGCTCACTGTACAATATTATTAAAAATACATTCATGCTGCTTCGTTACCATAGCACATAGCCGCAAAGGTAAGGAACGAGTGTTTATTGATATGGGTGTTTTATTCATACTGTAGATGTGCAGAGGGTCTCCAGAGCGGAACCGCTTTGGTTTTAGGTCCGGGGACCCCCTGCTTCCCGAGATACAGGCCCCTTTATGGGGTGCCGATATCCCTCTGCTTTGTTTACATTCCGCGGTCACGTGATCGGGATCTTTAAATGCAGAGGTATACCCGCACCCCATAAAGGGGCCTGTATCTCGGGAAGCAGGGGTCCCCGGACCTGAAACCAATGCGGTTCAGCTCCGGAGACCCCCTGCACATCTACACTATGAATAAAAATGTATTTTAAATAATTTTTAATGTGCCGATGTTTGTGCAGAGAGAGCAGCGGATCTCTCTCTGCTGCAAACACATCTCGCCCCCCGCCGGCCTATAGTATCATTGATGTGCATATACAGTACTGTATGTGTATGTTAGGGGTTATAGGGGTTGTTGTTATACAGTATATATATATATATATATATATATATATATATATATATATATATATATATATATATATATATCAGAAAAGGGGAAGGGGAAACACAAAATGGATGTGCCCCCAAAAGAATTCACTTAAATGCACACCACCCAAGTGTAAAAATTAACTTTTAATAAATACTTAAAACATATATTACCAAAGTAACGTGTGATGTGAATTAAAAATGTATTAAATCATAGCTATCAAGCAACCGTGTCATTAGTTATTCTTACTATCCCAGTACCAATTGATATGATGGGATGTTAAAGACAGGGACTGCTATGAGTAGGGTATTAACCCCTCTGGGGCAACGGTGAGACCAAATGTAGAGTTGTATATAAATATATTCAGGTAGGTGGCCACAGGATTGAATATCCTATAACTGCTAGATATAGCTCCCCTGCACGTGTACATAGAGATAATAACGCTGGCATGTGATGGTATAATAGCTGTGTTATAGAACTTCCAAACACAGCAGTGCTGGCTTGAATACACAGCAGTGCGATGTGAAAATGCCTCACATAAGGTGCAAGGATAGCAGGCACACTGACCATGAATTGATTAATGAATAGTTTAACTCATATGGTCTTCACAGTTACACCCAGGATACTGCAAGCACTACATTAAAAACTGCTCCAAGTAGGAGACTGACAACATTGCGCGTCCAACGCGCGTTTCCCTCCAGCAAAGGAGCTTCTTCAGGGACAAGTATTACTGGGGGAATGAGGTCTACACCCTTTTATACCCTTACATCACCCTAATTACAGAATCAATGAATAACAGCTGTTGCACATGCGCACTGAGGTCCCCTCCAAACTGACTCAATAAACTACTCAAAAGTTGATAAATACAGTTTTATTTGTAAACCGCAGTGTTGTGCCTTCATTTTATCATATTCACATTGTTTTCCGTTCATTTTTAAAGCTTGTAAAGCCTTAAAACATCCGCGCCGAATAAAGTATCTAATGCGCATGCGCGGGGACTTTAAACCAGTTCTGGGAGTCCATACATACATACTGCGCATGCGCGAGACCTTAGAAACAATTCAGGTCGATTGCGTTCACTGCGCATGCGTGGGGACTTAGGAAATATTCCAGTTGTTTCCCATGCTTATAACGCATGTGCGGAAACTTGGGGATAGCTTCAAATAGTATAGATGTAGACTGCGCATGCGCGGGGACTTAGGAGTAATTCCATTGTTGCCTGTATTCATTGCGCATGCGCAAGAACTTAAAGATTCCCTTATCCAGGCCCATGCACATTGCGCAAGCGCTGGGACTTCGGATTCTGCCCATTATTGTCGCGCATGCGTCGGGACTTATAAGAGATACAATTTTAAGTCCGTTTCTATCGCGCATGCGTGGCAACATAGAAATCGCCACACTTTCCATCCAATGGTACAGCGCATGCGTAGGGACTTAGAAATATTTCCATTGCGGTCTATATGGATAGCGTATGCGTGGGAACTTAGTAAATTTTAGCGAATTCTGCCTGATGGTGTGGCGCATGCGCGGGGACTCTAAATTTATTACAGAGACTCCTTAGGTTCAATGATCGTGCAAGGGATCTTAGACATTGTCTAATCTGTACCCCAATGGACCTAGGGACAATGTAATATACTGCATGACCAAGTGAAGGTATACAGAAGGCAGGGATGGACTGATGCTGACAAACAGTCTCAAACCTGCTGATGGCACAGAGATGGGGTTATATATAACAAATATACCGGGTGCTGACTGTAAAAAAGGGGGGGAGGCGGGGGGGGGGAGAAGAGGGGGAAAGGGTATATAAGACCTGTATTACACATTTATATTCTCCGGTGATTATACCAATAAAATTGATTCTATACAATCCACCATAAATGTAATTTATTAAGCAATGTGTCGGCTTGAAATGCAGTGATTGATAAATAGATTTAACAATATATGAAACGTAAATGTATATATGTACAGAATTAATTATCTATAATTATCATATATGGCACATATACGCACATTACACGAACACTAAGCCCACTATTGGGCGTAGGACTTTAATAATATTGTCACTTGTCTAAATAATAATAGTAATATTGAAATATTATAATCTGTTAAATCAATACCTAAAGCTGGAAATTGTCATAGTGGACAATGGAAAAGACATAGCTGGTTGTCGGAGAGACCAGTGAACTATATATTCACAGTGTGTAGTGGATGGATGCTTATGTCCAGACAAACGATCCCCAAATCAAATGAAGGGCGTAAAAGTGAACCCCTCATTAAGACCATTTGGACTCCTGGTTTTTAACTTATAAATCCATTCTGCTTCGATACGAAGCAAGGATTGGTCAATATTTCCGCCTCTCATGGGACATTTCAATTGATAAATGCCCATGAATTTAATTGCACTCGTATCGTTATTATGACACTGTGAGACGTGTCTAGCAACCGATGTCTCTGCAGAGTGTTTGATGGAATTAATGTGTTCAAGAACACGTCTGCGTAATTGTCTAGTTGTTTTTCCGACGTATCTCTTACCGCATTGACATGTGATAAGATAGATAACGTTGGTAGACCGACAATTGATGAAGCTGTCCACGCAAAATTGTGAGGTGTTGTCATGATTAGCGAATGTTTTACCAACGTTGATATGTTGGCACGCTTTATAACCCTGGCAGCGGTACATGCCTTTAACGGGACTCAACCAAGTTGTACTTCTAGCCCGTTGGAAATGGCTATTTACTAGAGAGTCCCGTAGGTTCTTAGACCGTCTGCTGGTAATAGTTGGTCTAGGTCCTATGACTTTCACCAGATCGTCGTCAGCCTGAAGAAGATGCCAATGTTTAGCAAAGATCTTTTTAATGGCCCACCATCTTTTGTTAAAGGTGCCAATTACTCTGATTGTTGTGTCTTTTGTTTTTGTCTTATTATTAGACAAAAGTGAGACCCTGTCGCTATGTAATGCCCGATGATAAGCTTTATTCAGTGTTTTGATGTTGTACCCACGGTTGAGGAACCTGGAGCGAAGTTCTTTCGATTGAATAATGAATTCTTCGATCGTAGAGCAATTTCTCCGAAGACGGAGGTATTGCCCTATTGGGATGCCTGCTATGAGGCTATTGGGATGCTGGCTCTGTGCCAATAGCAGACTGTTGGTTGCTGTGCTTTTCCTGAACACCTTGGTTTGGATGTTTCGTTCACATATCAATGTAGATATCAAGATCTAGGAATGTTATTGATGTGGTACTCAGCACAGTCGTAAGCCTCAGATTAAGCGTGTTTGTATTCAGCTTGTCCACAAACTCGTGCAGAAGTTGACTAGATCCTTCCCATAGAAGCAGGATATCATCTATGTATCTGATCCACATGGAGATGTGGTCAGTATACATAGATAGGTCCTCATTAAAAACGTGGGTGCGCTCCCACCAGCCCAGGTACAAATTGGCATATGTGGGTGCACAGGCCGTACCCATGGCCATACCTTGGGTCTGGTGGTAATAGAGCCCGTCAAAAACAAAATAATTATGTGTTAGAACATAATTCAGTAGGTCCAACACAAATGAGTTATGTCTATTGAATCTACAGTCCCTAGTTGTTAAAAAGTATTGGACAGCAGCGAGGCCATTCTTGTGGATGATGGAAGTATATAATGATTCAACATCTAGACTTACAAGAATGGTCTGAGGTGTCACATGGATGCCGTCAAGTCTCTTCAGTGTGTCTTTCGTATCCTGAACATACGAAGGGAGACTGATGACGAAGTCCCTCAGGACTCTGTCCAAATAGACGCTGCTGCCTTCGGACAAGCAACCATTGCCCGAAACGATTGGGCGACCAGGTGGAGACTGTAAACGTTTATGTACCTTCGGTAAGGTGTAGAATGTCGCCACAGTTGGTGACCTGGGGTACATAAAGTCAAACTCATTCCTGCTTATCATGTCGGTATCAAGGGCATCCTGTAAGATGTTCAACAGTACTGATTTATATTCTGAAGTGGGACTGCGTTCAAGAGTCTCATAACAATCTTTGTCATTGAGAAGCCTCATGTTTTCACTAACATAAGCTTCAGTGTCTAAAATAACAATGTTGCCACCTTTATCAGATGGTTTGATAGTGTAGGCTTTATTGGACATCAGATCTCTTAGGCCAGTTCTTTCCTCAAATGTGAGATTATTTTCAGATTTGTAGTGTTTTGGTTCTGCTTCTAGATCCCTAGTGACGCAACCAACAAATAATTCAACAGCTGGACAAGTAGTGATAGGCGGGGTAAAGTGACTCTTGGTCTTAAGGTGAGTAAAAGGACCAGTTATATCATTGTTTGTCAAAGTATTCTGGTCAAACAGCTGACATAAATCCGCAACATCCTGTCTTTCCTGTACACTCATACCATCAGTGAGTTCGTTAGGGTTATTGGCAGACCGTTTAGAATAGAATTTATGCAGCAATAGCCGTCTGCCAAAGAGATTTAAATCCTTCACCCACTCGAATAGATTAAAATCCGAGGTTGGTGAAAAAGATAGTCCCTTCCTTAGCAGATGGAGTTGACTATCACTGAATGAGTGGCTGGATAGGTTGAAAATTTGCAGGGCATCAGTGTCTATGCTGTTATTAGTCATTAGGTGGGTGCATTTACGTTTTTCTTGGTTCTTTGTGGTCTTTTTTCCTCTCCTGGTTTTGCGTTTAGGAGGGCCTGTGCTAAAAAACCGGCTTGAGTGTCTTTGGTTGCCTTGCTACCTCTACCTTTGTTGGTACCCTTTTGTCTGGAGCCCTTCTGTTCGCTATCAGAAGCATCTGTCTCTGATGAGGAGTAATCATAATATGTACCTCTCCTCCTAGACCTAATTGGGTATCTGTAAACTGTGCCCTGCTCATAGTCATTGGTATCACGTAGATATTTGGTATGTTTCCTGTCCTTCAGCTCTTGTCTGAACTTAATCATGTTTATTTCCAACTTTTTCTCCATCTCCTCAAATTCCTGTAGTTGATTGTATTTACTAAGGTCTTTGAGGCTGACATCAAGATCTTTATTAGTCACATCTAGCCTTGATTTCTCATGGTCAATGAGGAGTTTCATGAGCTCATTAGAGCATCTGGACAGAGTATCTTCCCATTGTTTGATGAAATCCTAGGAAGTAATGTGATACGCAGGACTTAGTTTCAATCTCAGTCCTCTGGGGATCATATTGGAGTCAAGATAACTTTGCAAACTTGTGATCTCCCACCAAACTTGGGATTGAGTGCGCAGGAGCTGGGAGATATTGCGAAAGTAATTTATAATATCGTGACCTGTCTCAGGAGTACCCTGTGATGTTTTAGTGAAAACGTTTCTGGCTTCTTCTTGCCAGCCAGTCATGTCCATGCCACTAGTTTTTTAGCACAGGCCCTCCTAAACGCAAAACCAGGAGAGGAAAAAAGACCACAAAGAACCAAGAAAAACGTAAATGCACCCACCTAATGACTAATAACAGCATAGCCAATAACCAATAGCCTCATAGCAGGCATCCCAATAGGGCAATACCTCCGTCTTCGGAGAAATTGCTCTACGATCGAAGAATTCATTATTCAATCGAAAGAACTTCGCTCCAGGTTCCTCAACCGTGGGTACAACATCAAAACACTGAATAAAGCTTATCATCGGGCATTACATAGCGACAGGGTCTCACTTTTGTCTAATAATAAGACAAAAACAAAAGACACAACAATCAGAGTAATTGGCACCTTTAACAAAAGATGGTGGGCCATTAAAAAGATCTTTGCTAAACATTGGCATCTTCTTCAGGCTGACGACGATCTGGTGAAAGTCATAGGACCTAGACCAACTATTACCAGCAGACGGTCTAAGAACCTACGGTACTCTCTAGTAAATAGCCATTTCCAACGGGCTAGAAGTACAACTTGGTTGAGTCCCGTTAAAGGCATGTACCGCTGCCAGGGTTATAAAGCGTGCCAACATATCAACGTTGGTAAAACATTCGCTAATCATGACAACACCTCACAATTTTGCGTGGACAGCTTCATCAATTGTCGGTCTACCAACGTTATCTATCTTATCACATGTCAATGCGGTAAGAGATACGTCGGAAAAACAACTAGACAATTACGCAGACGTGTTCTTGAACACATTAATTCCATCAAACACTCTGCAGAGACATCGGTTGCTAGACACGTCTCACAGTGTCATAATAACGATACGAGTGCAATTAAATTCATGGGCATTTATCAATTGAAATGTCCCATGAGAGGCGGAAATATTGACCAATCCTTGCTTCGTATCGAAGCAGAATGGATTTATAAGTTAAAAACCAGGAGTCCAAATGGTCTTAATGAGGGGTTCACTTTTACGCCCTTCATTTGATTTGGGGATCGTTTGTCTGGACATAAGCATCCATCCACTACACACTGTGAATATATAGTTCACTGGTCTCTCCGACAACCAGCTATGTCTTTTCCATTGTCCACTATGACAATTTCCAGCTTTAGGTATTGATTTAACAGATTATAATATTTCAATATTACTATTATTATTTAGACTAGTGACAATATTATTAAAGTCCTACGCCCAATAGTGGGCTTAGTGTTCGTGTAATGTGCGTATATGTGCCATATATGATAATTATAGATAATTAATTCTGTACATATATACATTTACGTTTCATATATTGTTAAATCTATTTATCAATTACTGCATTTCAAGCCGACACATTGCTTAATAAATTACATTTATGGTGGATTGTATAGAATCAATTTTATTGGTATAATCACCGGAGAATATAAATGTGTAATACAGGTCTTATATACCCTTTCCCCCTCTTCTCCCCCCCCCCCCCGCCTCCCCCCCTTTTTTACAGTCAGCACCCGGTATATTTGTTATATATAACCCCATCTCTGTGCCATCAGCAGGTTTGAGACTGTTTGTCAGCATCAGTCCATCCCTGCTTACTGTATACCTTCACTTGGTCATGCAGTATATTACATTGTCCCTAGGTCCATTGGGGTACAGATTAGACAATGTCTAAGATCCCTTGCACGATCATTGAACCTAGGGAGTCTCTGTAATAAATTTAGAGTCCCCGCGCATGCGCCACACCATCAGGCAGAATTCGCTAAAATTTACTAAGTTCCCACGCATACGCTATCCATATAGACCGCAATGGAAATATTTCTAAGTCCCTACGCATGCGCTGTACCATTGGATGGAAAGTGTGGCGATTTCTATGTTGCCACGCATGCGCGATAGAAACGGACTTAAAATTGTATCTCTTATAAGTCCCGACGCATGCGCGACAATAATGGGCAGAATCCGAAGTCCCAGCGCTTGCGCAATGTGCATGGGCCTGGATAAGGGAATCTTTAAGTTCTTGCGCATGCGCAATGAATACAGGCAACAATGGAATTACTCCTAAGTCCCCGCGCATGCGCAGTCTACATCTATACTATTTGAAGCTATCCCCAAGTTTCCGCACATGCGTTATAAGCATGGGAAACAACTGGAATATTTCCTAAGTCCCCACGCATGCGCAGTGAACGCAATCGACCTGAATTGTTTCTAAGGTCTCGCGCATGCGCAGTATGTATGTATGGACTCCCAGAACTGGTTTGAAGTCCCCGCGCATGCGCATTAGATACTTTATTCGGCGCGGATGTTTTAAGGCTTTACAAGCTTTAAAAATGAACGGAAAACAATGTGAATATGATAAAATGAAGGCACAACACTGCGGTTTACAAATAAAACTGTATTTATCAACTTTTGAGTAGTTTATTGAGTCAGTTTGGAGGGGACCTCAGTGCGCATGTGCAACAGCTGTTATTCATTGATTCTGTAATTAGGGTGATGTAAGGGTATAAAAGGGTGTAGACCTCATTCCCCCAGTAATACTTGTCCCTGAAGAAGCTCCTTTGCTGGAGGGAAACGCGCGTTGGACGCGCAATGTTGTCAGTCTCCTACTTGGAGCAGTTTTTAATGTAGTGCTTGCAGTATCCTGGGTGTAACTGTGAAGACCATATGAGTTAAACTATTCATTAATCAATTCATGGTCAGTGTGCCTGCTATCCTTGCACCTTATGTGAGGCATTTTCACATCGCACTGCTGTGTATTCAAGCCAGCACTGTTGTGTTTGGAAGTTCTATAACACAGCTATTATACCATCACATGCCAGCGTTATTATCTCTATGTACACGTGCAGGGGAGCTATATCTAGCAGTTATAGGATATTCAATCCTGTGGCCACCTACCTGAATATATTTATATACAACTCTACATTTGGTCTCACCGTTGCCCCAGAGGGGTTAATACCCTACTCATAGCAGTCCCTGTCTTTAACATCCCATCATATCAATTGGTACTGGGATAGTAAGAATAACTAATGACACGGTTGCTTGATAGCTATGATTTAATACATTTTTAATTCACATCACACGTTACTTTGGTAATATATGTTTTAAGTATTTATTAAAAGTTAATTTTTACACTTGGGTGGTGTGCATTTAAGTGAATTCTTTTGGGGGCACATCCATTTTGTGTTTCCCCTTCCCCTTTTCTGATTCACTTTCAGTTCATAGTTTGCACCCACCTTTTGATTACCTCACTTATGAATATAAACACTTCATTCAATTAGTATGGTCCTGTGATCACTCCCCACTCTTTGTTGTTTCGTTATATATATATATATACTGCATTACAATTCATGAATTTATGCCTTCTGGCGGACACGCGAAGCATTGCAGCCTAGTAAATCCTGAACCATTATCAATTAACACATCAACTGCGCGTCAGCCGGGCATGACCCGTGGCTGGGAAAGCAAAAGGAACGCGGCATGCTCCGGGTGAACAGCGTCGCATTCCAGGAACAAGCCAGGGAAAAACCGGTGATTTGTTAGAATAAAAGCTGCCGCAGCAGTATACGCAAATTAATCTCACAACCAAGAACTGGATGTGGGCACAAGACTCTTACAATGCTGCCATTTCGACAAGCTAGAATTTTTCATATTTATGAATCAAGCTCTATTCAAATCCATTCAAATCAAAATATCACAAATAATCCAGAAGGAACAATATTTTCCTATGTTTTTGTAGCCCTAACGTTGTGATACTTATGAAAAGGTATAATAAAATATTGATGTATCTTTACTTTTACATGTCTATTCTGTCTCTTTGCAAGGTGGGATATGTTGTTATTATTATTTAGCAAACGTCAACATATCGTGTATGGCAGTGGAATGGGTGAGTAGGATAAAATTACAATAGCATACAAATATGTTACAAGAACATTTATACAAACCGGTGCAATAGGTTGAGAAGTGCCTGCTCCAAAGAGCATAACAATTAAAAATGAGAAGGTAAAGCAGCACAATATACAGTATGTTGGAGAAGAGAGGTGTTGGTGCTGTTGAAGTTACATGGCTGTTAGGAGTATGGTGTTCTTTGGGTATTTGATGACTGTAAATACAGACTTTCAAACCCACTCATTTGGAGTACGTCTCCTAAGCAGACCATCATATTATGTGAGACTCAGGAGAATTGGTAACATTTTGTAATGCTTTAAGAAGAGAACTTACATGTTTACTGTTTAATACAGTAGTAACCTGTTTCATAATATCATTGCTATTATATAGCTCTTGAATGGTTCATTTTTCCTCTTACTAAGGGTTGTAGCCAGTATATTTTACAGAGGGACTTTGTTGATTATGCTCCAAGAAAAGTACTAACAAGTTTTTAAGCACTCATTTAGGAACATGTAATATGTTTTCCCCCAACCTCTGGGAGATCTCACTATTACACAGTGTGTTGTGCTGGTTACCTGCTGGCTCACAGGATCACTGAGTTTCCGCTGGTGTTAATGGGGAAAACAGGACAGGCTTTTTGGACGATGGTTGGTTCTCTCTTACTGGTGCGGCGCCTCCATCTCCAGCAGGATCCAGTAGCACTGGATGCAATCCCTGCAGGAGAATTCTCTTTCTCTTACTCCCCCTGATTAATTGCAGTCTCAGAGCAGAGTATAAAATAACAGGAACACTTTATTCTTCATACAACAGGGTAACAGCATACAGGTTACACTTCTCTTCCCTCCTCTGGATGGTCCCTGGAATCAACCCAGGAGGCTTGAGGCCCGAAGGGTCTATCCTCTACTCTTCCCTCATCTCCTGGTGGGATGAGGGGTACTTGTCCCACTCCCCTAAGGGAGAAGATGGAAGGTGGCCAAAGCCCTGACTCCACACTCCCTGGAACTCTCTCTCTCAGGAGAGAGAACTCACTACATTTGACTGTAAAGCCCCTTTTGTACCCTGGGGTAGGGTCCAAGGTCTGAGCCCCTGATTGGGCAGTGCACAGGCCTTAGCCCACTCCCCCTGTCACTCAAGGGAGCTGTTTACTGCAGAAGAAACCCCAGATTAATCCTAACACTGCATGCACTGCTACCAGGGTTTATGTGTTAGGCAGGGCAGATTAGTAGCCAAAAAGAATACATGGCTACAAATACTGTACAAGAGTGCCAATAAAACTTTCTCTTACTTTCTCTTACTTTCTCTTGTTACCCCCTTCATGTATGTATGTACAGTATGTATGTATGTATATCTTTATGTATATAGCGCCATCCAGGTTCATAGCACTTTCCAATACATGTGACAATATTATAAGACAGTGGAAATAAGCGTTTCAGACATAAAACAATAGGAAAAGAAGTCCCTGTCCGAAAAGGTTACAATCATTCCATTTTTTCTATGCCCTACTGTATTTACATTTCCTCTCTTTCTTCTCACCCCTTTTATCATATCTCTGTCATTTTGCCTCCTCCATTATATATTATTTATATAGTCCCACCAATGTATGCAGCGTTTTACACAATAAGCAGGACAGGAGAGTAGGAAGCATGAATGCACTGCAGTCTGCAGAGGAGAGAAGGAGGGTGGCGTCTGCAGTAGAGGTTGACGGTGGGTGGAGTCCTCCCCGGCGGTCCAACCTCAGTGATCTGGATGTTCAAAAGTGAACTTTTGTTACCAGGGAGCAGGTAAGGAACATTTTAACTTTGGTAGGAGTGGTGGTGAAGATGATGGAGGGTGGTGGTGAACATGATGAAGGGGGTGATGAGGATGATGAAGAGGCAGGGTGGTGATAATGAAGAGGAGTGGGGTGAGGATGAAGGGGTTAGAGGATGAAGGGGGGAGAGAGTATAAATAAAACAAGATGAACAATACCAAAACAAAACATTTAAGACATTTAGAAATACAATATATAACAATATAGAATATACGTGAAAATAAAAATAAGTTGTCTCATGTACAGTGAACATGAGGAAAATGACAGTTATAAATCTATAAAGTACCCAATTACGCCACTCTTTAAGGGATAAAGGTCCCCTAAGGATTCCCATATTAACCACAGATGATTTATAATACAGAGCCAGCTGGGAGTTGGGTGGTGCTCAGTGCCGCTGGTGAACGCTGGGCCGCTTATCTTATTTTGACATCTACTCCAGCCACGATGCGTTGTCATGGCAACTCAACGTCACAAGGAGAAGATGCGGGAGAAGGTAAGAGGCCCTGCGCTCTGTTTAAATGTTGTGGGGAAGAGAGCAAAACCTCTGTAAGCGTGGGGTCGAATCGGTGAAAACTTGCAGACAAGAAAGCGAGAAAAGTTAACTTTTATTAAAACATTTGTGAGCACCAATCTTTCCATACTTTATTATACTTTTTTTTCTTTTAAAGTTAAACTTTTCTATTACAGTTTTTTATGTATACAGTACTTCTGGATCTTTTTATTAAGGTTATTATGAGCGTCACGTCCGTTAAAAAACAAAAACAAAATCCGATTACTTGAAACCATTTTCAACGTGAAAGAGGGCAAGCACCCTAATGAGTGGGGGGGGGGGGCTTATGGGAGGGCGGAGGCGCCAAAATGATTTCCACACAGGGGCCAAAATGGCTAAGGCAATCCCTGGTCACAAGTGAATTAAACAGGAATTTAACAATCAGAATTAGGAAGTGTCTGCCCTACAAAGCTTACAATCTAAATGAAATAATGGGAGACTTACAGAATACAATATGAGTAAGTGCAGTATAGAAGATATTTGAGGGTGTAAGTACAGTAAGTGCGTCGAGTGTCAGGAGTGCAAGAAGTAGCTGTGCAAGGGCTCACTTTCCTTAATATCTTTACACGAAGCAAGACCAGGTAGGATTTATGGCTAGATGGTTGATTGTATTCCCAGATGGGGTAAGTGCAGGAACTTCTCTCAAAAGCTGGAACCAACAGACAGCCCACTCAATATCTCTCCCATGTGACTCTCCCCTTCTCTTTTCAGGTCACATAATTCTCTGCTCCATCACTCTTACACCAATTTAGCCTTTGGATGCCTAGCCTGGGGGTGCCAGAGCCCTGAGGCATATTCCCAGTATTGGACATGCTTGTAAATAGAAGCAATAACTAGGTGTACAAGGACAACTGGCAGCTTTAACCAGGTCACACCTTAAAAATAAACATTTGTTAAACCTTAATATCAATAGAGCATGTCGTTTTGTTTTATGGGGCAGGAGAGAAGAAACTGCTTTACCTCCCACTGACCCGATAACTCAGAGGCACAGATACATCAAGCAGTGGTAAGGAAATCTGGAGGTGTTATCTCAAAAAATGTGTACTTTTTTGGTCAACTTGAATGTTGACCAAAAATGTACTAATTTTTGGAGATAACACCTCCAGTTTTTCTTACCACTGCTTGATTATCTGGGCCAGAGAAAGTTATTAGCACCAAAGGCATTAGCACCACAACTGCGTTATGCCAGTACTAACTGTAGTGATAGATCCCTTTAATATTAAGAATAATAATCTGGCTAATAACAAGCTCAGCACCTATACTGTAAAACCGTTTCGTCAATACTATTTAGGCAAGGTCTATTATTTAACTTGATTTCTTTAAGCCACGTTTGCTTCTCCCTGTGAAACCCAAATCTCAGTTAATGCTAATGTTGTGGCTTCCCTATTCAGGGGTACCTTACAATAGAAAATGATAATATTCTGTTTCCTACGCTAAGGGCCTTATTCTGTAAAGTGGGATAGCACCGGATTGGCACTAGAGTAAACTCCTAAAAGTGGGGTTGCATGAGATTAACTAGCTTCTGCCGTCTGTCAGGATGGTAAAAGTGAGCAGGAAGGTGTTAAAGGAAATGTGGCTTATGAATGACCTGACCACTGCTGCTAGATCAGGAGGCGATGGGATGCTCTAAAAATGTAAATAACAGAATAGATCTCAAGGGGAGTTGAGTACATATCTGTGCTCATAAGTTTGAAGGTCACCGCGATGTTCTGCCCTATGGTTTTGAAATACAAACTGTTATATGAACACAGCATTCAATTCTGACTTACATATGTGTAAACATTCTCTTCCACACTGACAAAGGTAAATTGTATTTTAGATACATACAGTACAATAATAATATGTGAGACAACGTCAGAGCCTGTAGCTGTACAAACTGAGCGGTGTGCACGGAATTTATTCAGGAAACACAATGTTAGGTAGTTCAGCTACTGATCAGATTGCCCGCAATGGCTATATTTGTTTGGACGCAAATACAATTATTTCATTTAATGAAATTCTCCGTTATGATGAGCAGCTTATCTTTATCCAAAATATAGAATTTTTTCCAAGGATGTATAAAAGGGTTTCCGGTGAAATCTGAATATAAGAAATTGTTGGAAATATAATGCATGCACGTGACAGTTAGTTTCAAATCAGAACTTTACAAGAGTTATTTAAAGCTGCAGTTCAAGCTGTCGCTTGAATTTTTCCCCCATTCAATATGAGCACCAATACAACCTACACACTGACAAGTGATTAGCCAAGTTGCTGATCGATCCGTTCTCCTGTAATCGATCTCTGAAGATTCGGCTCGGGGTTCACTAAATGCATCTTGGGTAATCTTCTGCTGCACTGAAGTTCTGTGAGGAAGATCATGTGGCCAGGCAGGCACTAGATTCAATTGGTTCCCAGCTAGAGAGGGCAGGGCTCAAAAAGGTGATGTTGTTTCAGAGGGGGAAGGGGGTGTGACCTTGTAAATGGTTGTTATAGGAACAAAAATGCTTGTTACATTAGAATACATTAAACAAGTCTTTAAAATTGTTTTTTTTAAATGCTATAAGTATTTTCTCATAGAACTGAACTGATTTATTAAAAAAAAAACACAAATGTAGGATATTGCTTGAACTGCAGCTTTTCAACTATTATTGTTCTGTTCTCCAGTATAATATTCAATCTTGTATGAACCAAAACTAAATACAGTAAATACAAATTATGCATGTGTAAAATTGTTTCTGTTTCATCTTTTATTATATTTGATATTTAATCTGTTAGCATGCCTTGAAATGTCATCCTAAAGTTACATGTCATATAAAAAATAAATGTAAACCTATATCTCAAAACAAGTTCTTTTGAAGGCAGGCCAGTTGTTCCTGGATACATCAGAAAAGGTGATTATATAGGGTCTTCTTTTAGCCGTTAAATGCAGGATTTCCCACCCAGCATTAGTTACAGACCAATGTCTTGAATACCACTACTGGTTTATATATATATATATATATATAAATATATATATATATATATATATATATATATATATATATATATCTATCTATCTGCTTAGTAGTGTAGTCAGGAATTTTATGTAGGAAGTCAGTTGTAGTAGAAACTGTTCGCCAAGCCTTGGAGTACTGTAATGCACTGATTGACAACAACGAATATCTCCAGTGCGGATGCACGCAGAGAATATTATACAATGAAATATACCATGATATTTCCATTGTAGGAACGTTGCGAATTCATCCAGTGCCAGGTCATAACCGTCTTGCATTAATTGAATGTTTCCTTCCCTAAATATGAAAAACCTACTGTAGCAGTGTCACCTTTGATATGAAATGTGGGTATTGTACATCTCTACCCTCTCATCTCATGCCATTATTCCCTTAATGCAGTACCGACCTTTAGTCTTTTGTCTTCATCTTTAACTCTAGAAAGGCTGATCTCAGCTCAGAACTACATCTTATCTTCAGGTGCCATAACAAATCGGAATGAGCACATTTACTCAGACAATGTTTCCCTCCAGGAATAACGTGTCTATTAGAACAAATACATCTGTTAAAATCTGACCAATGTAATGAAATCATCTGTTTCTATAATAATAATTGCATGTTCTTGTATAGAGCTGCTAGTTTTACGTAGTGCTTTACAGAGACATTTTGCAGGCACAGGTCCCTGCCCCGTGGAGCTTACAATCTATGTTTTTGGTGCCTGAGGCACAGGGAGATAAAGTGACTTGCCCAAGGTCACAAGGAGCCGACACCGGGAATTGAACCAGGCCCCCCTGCTTCAAACTCTTAGTGCCAGTCAGTGTCTTTACTCACTGATCCACTTTCTATGAATATACTTCCATTATTGGGGGGTGGGGGGTTTATTGAAGAATTTTAAATCCAAAGTATACTTTGAAATCTAAATGTTGAATGTCACATTTTTGTAGATAATGTGCCTGAAGGTTAATTTTGTTTTGGTAAAGGAATGAAAAAAAAAAAGACTAAATGGGTTAAATAGACAAGACTTTACATGCTATACACCCTATCTAAAATACGACACAATTCTAGGTAAACAATAAGTATTATCTGTGTGACAGTGCTAGAAGTGAATGAATATGCATTTTGTGCAAAGACTGATACAAACATGTTATTGCATTATAAATGTGAGAGGTAGTCAATGGGAGTTTTGGTGAATATGTGCCCCAATCAGCACTATCGCCGTTTAATGAATAACCTCCAACGAAGAGCTTACTATCTCATTTTGGTGCCCGTGGTAAAGGGAGATACAGGCTCATATTTGGGGCTCAAATCCTGTCTGGATGTTCCTGCTTCTAAGTGTTCTTACTGTTAAGCAGCTCATTCAGCCCAAAAGGTATTTAAACCTAACACCACAGGTACCAAAGAAAAAACAACCTCCATCGCTTTCAATAAGATCTGGGACTTTGATCAATCTGGTGCTAATTATTGCTTCAGTTTTGCAACCAGGAGACTTTAGAGCCCTATGTGGATGCAATCTTTAAAACGTAACAAATGCAGAATACTGTTTGGAATTCATAACTCTCATTCACACATCATGGGCATTTGAAAGACTTAGAGCAAGCAGTGAAAAAAAAGTGTCTACTTGAACTTATAGTCTATGCAGCCTGATAATTCCTTTTTTATTAAATATTCCACACAATGTAAGCGGTTTTGTAATAGACAAGCGGACATAAGTGCACAGCAGGTCGATAATATTTAATAACCAATTCCTTAGGAGATGCATTCCTTTTTTTATATAAGCAGTTGATGTGTGTTGAGGTTTAGTGAAATGTAAACTGTATTTTTAATAGTTGGGGACATTGGCATTTACCAAATACATAGCAAAACTATAACTTAAATACACAAAGGTGTGTGTGTGTGTGTGTGTGTGTGTGTGTGTGTGTGTGTGTGTGTGTGTGTTATTTCTTATGCATAGAAAGAATAATGAACAAAAAATAATCAAATGTTAACCCTTCTGCTGCCAAATGTGCCTGCCATATAAAATTATTGCACAGCATGGTGTTGCTGACTAGTTTGACAGCAAATTACTTAATAATTTATTCCACCATAGTTATTTAATTAGCAAAAGTGTGGAATGCTATTTTAAATCATTTGACAGCTAATATCACTGTGATGGCAAAGGGGCTAAGGGGCTGCTAAAACAACGGCCAGGCCTGGCCCCTGGCACCTGTCTTCCGTCCCTGGGGCTAATCTGGCCACCAGACCCCTGGGCAATTTGTTACATACACGGTAGCCCCTTACATTCTATGTAAAAGTATATGCTTTATTCCTGCGTGACAAAACGTGTGAGAGGTATAAACATGTGCTTAGTCTAACATGAAGCAAAGCCATACTGTATGTCTGCACATGCAGGGGTGAGAAACCCTTTGGGCTGTCCGCATGTCCAGAGAAGATGGCTTCTGCTGAGACTGGAGGGGGAGAAGAGGTGCAGGGACAATGGAGATGGTAGCCAGGGGCGGAGGTCGGGCTGGGGGGGCATCCGCCGAAGACCGGAGCAATTTTCTGCCTCCCCAGCCAGAGTGGTGCCAGCCAAGCGGGAGATAAAATGTCGGCCGGGGGAAACCGTTGCCGAGTCCCTCGTTGGCGTTGCGCTTATTGGCCCATTTGAACCTCCATCCAAAAGGCCCTTTAACTCTGGGAACCCGCCTCCAGCCCTGATTGGTTCAGAGATGCGAGCCCTCACTTCCTAATTGGTCCGTGAACTGAATCAGTGCTCCCATTGGTCACCAGCTCCTCTACCATGCTTTCCTATGGCAGAGGGGAAGATGGAAAAAGGGAGCCCGATCAGTACTCCATGGCTCAGCTGAATCCTGTTGTGCAGGTGATCTAAGTGGTGTGCTCTGAGGCTGCGCCGCATACACCTGAAGAAGGATCGGAGAGCCCTAGAAAGTGGGAAATTTCAACGTGCTTTGTGCTACGGGACTGTAGCTTTGCCAGCAAAGTGGACAGCAGGACTTTCAGTGGGAGATTTAAAAGTGCTCTGCCGTGAATTGTACCTGTAACGCTCGGCCTGCCCACAAGCCAGACGAGACCCCGGGACTGAGGTGGAAAGGTTAAAACCACACACCTAGCAGCAAACGGGGGCACGGCCAGAGTGTGGAAGTAGCGTAGGTGGTCCGGGTAACTAGAATATAAATGATACCGTACTTGACAGCTCCGACGTAGAAGGGTTAAGTTCGTATGCCAAGGGTTGTGGGTTGGAGAGGGCAGCGTAATCGATTGTCCGTAAGCCTGGGTCGTGGAGTGGAGAGAGCAGCGTAGTAGATTGTCTGTGTGCCGTGTCCAAGGGTTGTAGAAGTCTGCAGCGTAGAAAGTCCAAAGCGAGGTCCAAAGGGTTCCAGAGAACAGCGTAGTAGAGTCCAAAAGCAAAAGGTCAAATCCAGGGAGGTCAGCAGAATTTCCAGAGACAGGAGCAAGCACTTAAAAGACAAGAGAGGCCAGGCAACAGCAGACAGCACCAAGGTACAGAAGCTATGCAGAGCAAAGAGGAAATGCTGAAGGGGGATTATATAGGGGGCTGGGACCAATCAGAGAAAGGGGAGTGATGGAGGAGCGGCCCGAAGAAGGACCTAATAGGAGAGCAGAGTGTGAAAATGGGAGTGAGGGGAGGAACAGAGGAGTGACCAAGGTAAGACCCAGATAGAGGAGAATTGCTAGAGGCTAAGGGAGTGGTCAGAGTAAGGGGAGGAGCGGAGGGACGGACAAGGGAAGGGACAGAAAGGGAAGGAGGATCTGAGAGGCAAAGCTGATGGGGAAGGGGCGTGCAGGGCATGTGCGTCACATCCGAGGAGGCGGAGAATGGGAGAGGCGCAACGGAGGGTCCAGGAGCAGACAGAAGAATGGGTGGAGCAGAGGGACGGACAGGGGAAGGGTCAGGTAAGGAAGAAGAACCGGGGAGGCGGAGCTGACGGGACCGGGACGGAGACACGCAAGGAGCATGCGCCGCGTCAGCGGAGGCGGAGTCAAGCGCCCGGTGCCAACTAATGGCGGCTTGGGTGCGCGCGCGCCCGTAGGGCTGATGCGTGTAGGCTGGAGGTGCGGGGACAGCAGCCAGGAGCGGGGAATGCCGCTGAGGAGCTTGAACGGCCTGTGAAAAAGGTAAGGATGCGCTGGACACGGGTATCCCCGCAGCGCGGATCCTTACAGTACCAGAGTATTCTGGACGGTCCCTACCCCATAGGAGAGAGGAAGCAGCCTTGGGAAAGCCTTTAATGTGGTGCTTAGCACCTAAACAGCAGTATTCCCCCCGTATGCCCTGTATTTTGTTAGTATAGCTCTGTGTGTTTTGGGCTGGGCCTGCTTGCTCCGGCTGGAATTAAACTTCTTTATTGAATTGCTTTGCCCTTTCTGTTGCCGTAATCCCTGAGTTAAGTTCTGGTCTACCTTGGCAATCACTGTTTACCAATCTTTTCTGCTTTATTACCATATAGTAACACAATAACACAGTCGACTCTGCTGATCTGCATGCCCATAACATATGTTTCTTCAATCTGCTTTAATAACGTTGTGTGGTGGGACAGCCGATTCATCACTCTTGTACCCTCGACTCTTGCCCATTCCATTTACTAGCCCACCCAAATAATACAGACACCTTGTTTGGGTAACAATGGCCACCGCCTTTTATTAAACATCAACACCAACACTCCTGGACCTGTTCAGCAAGTAGCCCCACTTAGTGAACCTGATTATGCTCAGCACCGCTACATAACCCATTGAACACTCCTTGTCCGTAACACCTGGGATCCCTTTTAGGATTACGCCCCTGGGCCCTGGTTCACCTAGCCCTGAACCAGGAACACATCCTTTGGACCCCATCCATTTCTCAACAGTAACCACCTGGGCAAAACTGACCAGTCCAGAACCCTCCAGCTGTGACAAACGTTATAACACCAACACCTTTACCATACCCTTTTCTATCTTTTTTTTTGTTGTCAAAATACAATCATAAAAAAAACATAAAACATAACATTACCCAATTAATATGAAACCCAAAAGGGGATTGTTGGGTGGGAACCTTTTGGAGATGTGTTCAGAGGTTGGGAGAGGTAGGTCAATAACCTAGCACTCCCTAATCCCCCCCCC
This sequence comes from Ascaphus truei, assembly GCF_040206685.1. NCBI lineage: Eukaryota > Metazoa > Chordata > Amphibia > Anura > Ascaphidae > Ascaphus > Ascaphus truei. The sequence goes on from NC_134484.1 coordinate 229,012,261, forward strand.
CCCACACATCACATAACTGCATGGCCTGTCAGGCAAAGGGTCATGCTCCCTTCCCCTAATTTGGTAAGGGATTCCTGGACCCTTGACTCTGGCCCATTCCATTTACTAGTCCACTCAAATAAATACCGACACCTTGGTTGGGTACAAATGGCCACAGCCATTTAATAAATATAAACACCAACACTACTGGACGTGGTCAGCAAGTATTCCCACCCAGTGAACCTGACTATGCTCACTACCGCTACATGACCCAGTGAACACTCCTGGTTCGTAATATCTGGGGTCCCTTTTAGGAGTACACCCCTGGGCCTACCTCTCCTTGTCCTGACACAAGAGCGCATCCTTTGGACCTCTCCCATTTCTCAATATTAAACACCTTGGCAAAACTGACCAATCTGACTAATACTCTCCTCCCGATAAAGATCAATACCACTAAACCAGCCGACGCACCAATGCGGACCATACCAAACCCACTGCCAGGAATGTTACCATCATCTGGAACACATCCCAACGTGTCACGTTAATTCCTCTACCTATCACAGTTGTCCCATCTCCCATGTTTTCTAACTGCCATGTGCTTTCTAAAACCCTCATCATACTTCCACCAAGCGACTCCACCGTACACCTTATACACTTCCCAAACTATTGGGGAGTCTTCTCGCCTATCACACTCGCTAAGACTATGAACGCCTCCAACCAGTTCTTTTCCCTTTTTTCTTCTCTTTACTATCCCTTATATTACCACATTCCCCAACAAATCCTTTTGTACCTCATAATTAACATCTATATCGCCACATATTCATCTGCCCAAATGTTGTCTTTAGTGGCCTGTGGTTAATGAGAACCTAGCAGCCTCTCTAGACATAAACTACCCTCCTTGAAACTACTGTCCAAAATGATTGCACCCCCCCCCCCACCTACTTTGCTGGCGCAACTTGACCCCCTCTTTCTCCTCTTCTCCTACTTTGTTGGCGCAACTTGACCCCCTCTTTCTCCACTGCTGCCCTCACTTGTCTTGTAACCCCACCAGCAATGCCTGACAACCACCCCCTAAACCTAAAACCACCAAAGCCTCACGCCCTATGCTCCCTGCCACCTGTGGCTCCACCTGGCGGCCGCTGATGCCGATCTTGGGTCTTAAGCCTACTACGCCTGCACCCAAAGTAACTGTGGCCTGCGGACATGGCGCCCTAGCCACTCCCACCCCTGTGTTCCCTGCTGGGGAGCCTACCACACCTGTTGGAACATTGAGCCTGGTTAGTACTTCCCTGAGGAGTGACAACATCTAACTCCCCCCCCCCGATCCAACTCCTCCCATCACAGCACCCCTTTCCTCTGTACCTGAACCAGTAGACAAACACAGGTCCAGCTGCCTCTTTCTGGCTGGGCCCTAACATCTAGTTCCATCTCCTGATTGTCTTGGATGCCCCCTCCCCAGACCTTCCCTCTCCCTCTGGGCCCTGATGGGGACTTTACACTCTTGGGCCTTGCTGGGACCTCTGTCTACCTGGGTGTGGGGATTCGGCTTCAGTCCCGCCCCCATGATGCACCCCATGACGAGACAGATTACGCGCCTTGAAATGAGGTTGCTCACAGGTGCCGTGCACCTAGGTGTGAAGACAACGCATGGATCGGGCTTAGGCCCCACCCCGTGATGCCACAGAGAATGTCCCTCACGCTCGCGCACCTACGCGCCAGCGTCGCATCACAAGGGGCACGCAAGGGGTTAATGCAATCTCCAATTAGCCCACATCTGTGGTACAGTCTCCGCCCCTGTTTACTAGTGGACAGAATATGTCTAAATGGTTAATTGCTTACAGCCTGGTTCAGCCCTGCTATTGGCTGTCACTCCCTTATATGCTCAGGCAGCCCTCCTCCAAGTTAGCTGAGCATAACTATAGTTTTGTAATAAGTGCTTGCCTCAAGCACCCTACTTCCTTGTCTTGTTTCCTGTCTGCTGCCTTTCATGATATTGACCTTTGCTTCTACCTTGGCCTCTGCCTTCTCTGACCCTTGACCTCAGCTTGTTTTTTGGACTCCCACCTTCTGTATTCCTGGACCCCGGCTATGCACTATGACCACCTGACTTCTCCAACTCCAGACCATGGCGAGTACCACGACCATCTTATTTCTCCAACCCCAGACCACAGCGAGTATCACGACCATTCTAACCTCTCCTACCCTGACTCAGCAATCCGGACGCGGGTACCCGGTTGTTGGTCGGTATATTCTAACATCCCCACCTCAGCCTCGCGGTCCCATCCTGTTTGTGGTGAGCACCTGTTACACTGGGACCTACTTGGGATCCTGCCCCATGTGATCTGCTAGACACCCTTCCCCATATGCGTTTCCATGACCCACCCCCTCCATGACCCACCCCCTCTCAAGCTCTCTAACTTCCTTAACTTCCAGGGATGTTTAGCCCATGGGCAGGCTGGGACTCCTCACCCATGGGCTACTGGGGCCTAGCTCCTTCCCCTCCCTCCACGAGTGGACCTTTCAGCTGGCACAGCTGTGATGGTAGAGGGGTACCGAGGCCACTAATAAAGGTTTTTGGCCCGGCTGGGTGCCCCTGGAGCCATATTGGGGAATTGTAGATTGTCAGCTCTGCAACCCCAGTAATTGCAACAACACTGTGATTTCAATAAAAATGTATGTGTGTCTCCCACCAGGTATAAGGTGGTGAGACTAATGTAATTCCTAAATTAAATGTATAACTGTGGCATTGTTTTCCTGTAACCGCATAAAGGAAAAAATGGTTTTAAAACCCAGCGCTTGGCAGCATAAGCAAGCAGCTTTTAGCTAACTTTCGCTAGGAAGCTCCTAGAGTGCAGAGATTTGCTTTGAGCACCGTTCGGGTTAAATCATGAAAAACAATCTAACGTAATTTTTATAGAGTTATAAAAAAATGGATGTTAGATTAAAGTCCCCCTATTTTAATTGTACCAATATGTTAGGCACATAGGGATTTTCATCTAACACTTCAGAAACAAAGGAAACACTTTATTTGTAATCACTGACGTTAGAAATGTATGGCAGGAAATTCCTGCAAGGTAACGGAGCATATTCAGCCCTTGGCTTCTAAAACATTCTGCTGGTTCGATGCCACGATGTCTGGAAAACGTCCGGAGTTGAAAGGCGCCGACCTACTAAGGTGTTAAGTGGGGAGGTGTAACTCAAGTATCCCCATCTTAGTAAATGTCCGGGAAAATGGGCCAGATGTGTCGCCAGCTCAGACAAAATGTCGCCAGGTAAGGGGGCCGGGTATGGTATGCTAAGCGGCAAAGGTGCGAGGTTCACGCATGCCCTTAGCAAACTAAGAAGCCCTCTGCCAGGTTTTGCAAAGTATAGCAACTCTGGGATAGGTGGGGAATATTGTTCCCACGGAGTAGATTGGCTGCACGGGTTAAGTATAGGACTGTTTAGTGTATAAGAAACCCTGCAGTCCATCGGGAACAAGATTCATCATGCAACAAGATTCATCCAAGATTCGTAACAAGCTTCAGTAGTTCGTAAGAACTAAGGTTCCAAGATCCAATACCACAGCGGCAGAACAAAGGAAATACTCTGGTGGAGTAACAGCAGTTGTGAGCGGCGCCACTGAACAGAGACTGTTTCCAGCTCTATTTGCGCACAACTCCCGCTCCTGTGAAATTGTGCCTAGAGACTTTATTTCCAAAGATTTCATTTTGGGAACAAGATTTTTCGTTTACCCCGTCCCAGTAAGTGTATTTTTTAGTGTAATTGTAAACTAATTTGTGTATGTTCTTTTCTGTAAATAAATCACAATTTATTTTATCGCTTTGCTTTGCTCAATCAAATGATCCGGGTATTAAGGTGTTAAAAGTGCTGGCCTCCCGTGACAACAGTATAAATGGAATTCAAGTAATTTGGAATTCATAAATATACACAAAGTAACTGTGCTCAACTATACTGATCTCTGGATATACAGTATATGGAATTATAAACAGCATGCTCAGTCTGTAAGGGCCTAGGTGAATAAGTCCAGTGTCCAGCATTCCCCTCGAGGAGGGAATTCCTTAGATAAGAAAAAATGAAAAAAACAGACAAGCACAGCTTGTATAAGAAAAAATGTATTACAATGATAAAAAAGGTAATAACACTAACTCACATGTGAGAAAGCACCGGCGGGCGTATGGTAGCATGGGCACAAGGATTGTAGAGCACAGAAATCCCTCAGCTGGTCCCAGCTGGGGTCTGCACGGTGGTTCCTCTGGTGTCAGCGTCCTGCACTGAATCCCGGAAGTGACGTCATGCACTCTCGCGTGTCTTTGCCTCCGTCTTCTCGTCTGGTATCAAGGCTTCAGACAGTGAGGCTACCGCTCTCTAGACCTGCTCCTTCTCTTTGGATCTGGCATCTGCCAAACACAGAGACTGGCCAAACAAAGTCTGGCTCCATGCTAATACCTGGGTGCCTCTCTCATAGCCCATGCTGTCTGTTTGTATCCATTTTCTTTCTCCACACTCTATTCTATAATGTTAGTTTGTAAGACTGTTAGAAATAATTATTTTGTTGAAACTTAGAACATGTGAATTGTTTATAGGACATTTTGGGTACAAGATGAATTCTGCCCAAGGCCAAGATAAAAGTATAGGCTTTGTACCTAGATTTTTCCAACGATTGTTTTATTGTATTATTGTTTCCTGCTAACAAGCTACGCATAGGCTAATTTTATTGCTAGGAATTACTATATGAATCAAGTTTCTTAGTATATGGAACAGAACAGAAAATATAATGCCCAAGTCGGTTCTCCATTGTTAACCTGTAAATGCCTGTACTAACTGAAGTTTGGTATTGTAAAATGCCTCAAGAATAAATGATATTTTGAACTGCAAAGAAACCTGTGTTACCATAATTATTGGAACAAAGAATCTATATAATCACAAACTGGATACATTTTTATTTTAACGCAGAACTACATGAGCGCACACTACCTCTGGGACTGAGACAATCCGGGGGACAGGACCACCAAAGGGGCCGTAGCTTCTCTACCATAGTCTGTGCTAGGGATTTTGGGGGTGTGCTCGCAGCAGCACTTATCCCCAGCCTGGCAAGCCAGCCTCTCCTCTGGCATCCTGCCAACATCCAACGATGGCGCAGAGCCTGGGAAGGATTCCACCAGCTCCTGGGGCCACTCCTCTTTATGCCTGTTCATCTCTATAACTCCTGCAGCAACCTTGCGTGATCCTCCGCCAGGGGGCGGAGCCTCCGCCATACTAGATGTTACTTCTTCCTGCAGATGCCGCGTATGATCTCCTCTTCTGGCCCATGCTGATGAGAAGCTCACTGAAGAGGAATGATCTCTGAGGACAGAAGATCCTTGAGAAAAGCTAGGTGTCAGGGTCTTCTAGACATCATGCTCCCAGCCACAGTTCCTTTGTCTGTCCACCGGGTGTGCTGCTGTTTTCTGTCTACTCTGGGGTTCCTCTGTCTGTCTGTCTCCTCTTGGTGCTCCTGTCCTCTGTCCTTATAGTTTCCTGTTTCTTGTGCTTCCTTGCCTTTGCTCTGTGTTGTGTTCACTGACTTATGCTTGAGCTTGTTCCTGTATGTGTTCCATTATAAGGGCCTTTGCCTGCACTGGGCTTGTCCCCATTTGTTCTTGTCCTGTCCCTGCCTCTGTCACTGTGGATTTCCTGCTGCCGACCCTTGCTTGTGACCCCGACCATGATGATTTCCGCCTGCCCAGGAAACCTGCTGATGAACCTGATGCTTCCTCGCCTGCCCCCTGCTGTTCCGGCCACTGAGATCCTATCTGCTTCTGAAGTCTTAACACGAGGGAACCTTTTGAGGAGATATTCAGAGGATGAGAGGTAGGTCACCGGGTCACCGGGTCAACAGCCCTTTAAATAACCTAACCCTCTCTCATCCTCCTCTCCCCCCTCCCCCAGCTGCTCAGACCAAGGGTCATACTTCATTCCCCTAATTTGGTCAGGGCTTCTGGTAATCCAGGAAGATAATTTTTCATAAATATAACGAAATCGTAGTTGTTTATTATCTCATCAAATTGTACTCCATTTTTGCATGATTTTGCATTGGCAATATTGGAGTTTAGTGTATAGTCCCTGAACAGAAGAAATGGCACCCATTGCATGGTGAAAAGCAGGCAGATAAAAGAGACGAGCTACAGTTAAAGAATGAAGTAGAACAGCACCTTTAATAATATCGAAGAACTTGTTAAGATGCTACACCAGTGGTTTGCTGCCTGTATTCAGTGGAACCCTGGGATTCTGTAGGAGGTTCACAGAGGAGCTCAGAGAACAAATATTGCTAAGGGTTGATATTTTACTCTTCAAACCCATTAATACTATTTGTTGTCTTATTTTTTAAATTTAATATAGCCAAAGGGTTATGAATTCGTATACTGTAAATATATATATAGTATAGAAAGCTACTTGTGTATTTAAAATATATAATCCCTGCCAGAGCAACAGTATTTTACGCATATAGAACAGTTGGAATGAGGTTGTTTACAGTTTTAAAGGGATCTTAATTTCTTAAATGGTTGAAAACCACTGGGCTACATTAACATAAAATGGCCGTTTGTAAACTTCGTAAAGAAACTGCACAGGAAATTTTAAAAAGTGGTCAATGGTTTGGATTTGTGTGGGACATAATGCCAGGTACTGGCAAACATCAACTTTATACTATTAAAAATATTTGGGAAATATTACATTTGTTTGGTATATGTATTTGTATTTCGTATTAAAGTTCTCAGCATGAGTTCTTGTTTATTGATCCATTAATATAAGCTAAAATGCCTGCAGTATATGCCATTTAATTACTTTAGTGCTTCATTATCGTCACAGGAGACCAGGACTATCGCCAGGCAGAAACTATGAGGTTTAGCAAAATCCGGGTTCTCAGGTTCTGGTTTGGGATTTTGCTCTTGCTCACCCTCTGTGGCCGAATAGTCCACCTTTGTCTCTGGCAACTTCCTTTAAAAGGACAGCCCTGTGAGCAGGAAGTTGCCAAGCAAAGTTCCAGTTCATGCAACGCGATTATACCTATTGTCTCCCACGTTACCAGACCCGGCTCATGTAACCTCGACTATTCTTGTCTTCAGCCTGCCCTGAACACTGCACGTACCTCGACTATCCTTGTCTTCAGCCTGCCTCGACCAATGCATCCACACCGACTACGTAACTCTGCTGGCAACCCTGACCTTCGGCCTATGATGCACTACACTATCAACTCTGTCCCTCGGCTCAGGTTGGTTCTTTGACTTTGCTACCTTCCTACACAGAGTTTATAAAATTAATTTATTGGCAAAATAAATAACCACAACTATTTACAGTAAATCAACACAAACACTTACAAATGGGAAACTGGGGTTACCCTACAAACTGGGTGAAGGGACTTCCCTAATGAGATTTCCCCTGTTCTTTCTTTCTTCATGCAGGGTCCTCTGCAGCTTCTCCCAGTTACTCACAGCTTCTTTCCCAGCTGCTTCTGCTAAAGACATCTGAGCTCACAGCTCAAACTGAGCTGAGCTGATCTTATCTAGCTAGGGGTCTCCCTCCACCCAGGTGTTTGCAATATGACACAGCCCCTGATTGGTTGGAATGAGGTTGTTTACAGTTTTAAAGGGATCTTAATTTCTTAATTTGATCTTAATTTAATTTCTTAAATTAAAAGGCTACTTTGCAACATTCCATATGAGCATCCCAATAACCCCTGGTTCCTGAAAGACTGGAACCAGGCTTACAATACAGATATACATACAAACATAATACAGATGTATTACTGACAGGCTTGACCTTTATTAAAAGCAGTCACATTTACCCTTACCATCACAATCATGTACATTTTTGTGGTATCGATAATCATCCATGAGACATCAGGTGCAAGTAGGATATGGAAGGGAATTGTCAACTTTGGTAATCAGTTTACTACACTATATACCATTGCATCACAGAGAATTAGCCCATCCAATGCACATATTTGATATACTTGTTCTGCTTTTATGGGCATAATATTGTATAAATATTTAGAAAATATGGTTAGAGTAGCTTTTCCTCAAAGTTAAATACATATATAAACTATTAAAATCAGCCACAGTACAGTTACTTTTTAGGCCACTCTAATCACTATGTACAACCCTTTAACATACGCCTTGTTTCCTCTGCCCCCATGGGCCCACTATCTCCCAGCCCTTACTGTTCAATCACCGCATACCATTCTCAATTGTGATACAGGCGTATTGTGCTTTAGTTATGCTGATGACACACAGATGTGCCGCTGGCTAGCACCCCAATTTAAGTACAGTGAGCAATTAAACAGCCTGGAAAAGCTGATGAGGAGACTGAGGCACATACTCAGGACTCCACCTCGCTCCACATCACTGGAACAGAAACTCAATGGGGAAGCGATAGCAGCCCAAATGCTGGAAACATTATTTCCACAATGTTTAGAGCAAGTCTCAATCACCTAGTTTTAACCTATGAAATATTACATTACACAAGGAAAAGGTATGTCTTTGTAAATGGTAAATCACTTAAATGGCAACATTTTTGAAGATGCAGTATTGGAGGGAAAACTAGGGCAAAACAGAGGCAGGAATTAGCTGTAGAAATGTGCACAAGTTAGTACAGACAGATGTACATACTGTAAAGGATTAAAAGCTTTACATTGTTTCGTTTTTCACATTTTCCGAATCTGACATTTTGATCCTTGCAATTAAAACTTCTTAGGATAGTCACAAACAGGTAGGTCCTGCAAAATTACGACATTGCCACACAGCAATCTTTTGAGTGTAAAAATATTATTAGACGTTTGGCAAAGACAGAACTTAGAAACAACAAGATTCATTGAACTGTATTGACATTGAGTTATACTATTCAACAAGTTAAATGGAAATAGTTGTTTACTTGAAGAAGAAAAATCCATTTTGTTTGCCATGTATTATCACATTTCACTTGCTATTGCTGTCTTTGCTCTTAGCCGTTTCTTTTGTTACTCAGGCTGAAATTGCCTGTAATTGCCTCGGTTTACACGGCGCAGTAATAACTGCTCTTGGTTCCTCAAATTATTTGGCGTAAAGTGCTGGATAATTGGGCTTTCCTGTCAGCTCAGCTGTGAGCCAAACAGGGATAGAAACAAAGGTGTTAAAGACCCCCTTTAAAGAAGAGGTTAGATATGTATGATAAATAGATGCAAATGTAAAGACAAGTAAAATGAATTAATACCCTTTGCAGTGTGTATAAATTGATTTCCAAACAACTTTATATAAAATTGATAAATTATTGGTAGGTTGTGGTACCACTGGCCAATATGAAAGATCACACAATCCCTGTAAGCTCGAAACCCAAGACATATATATATATATATTATATATAATATATATATATTGTGACAAACGGCTTACTCCGGGGCTCCGTCGATTGTCCGGGACTGTTTAGAACACGGTCTTTTAGGGTAGGTTAAATGATGAGGCGTCACGTACTGTTCCTTTAAACAGGCTATGCCTGGTTTATTCAGTCCCAGGCACTGAGACTGCCACAGTGCATACAACAGAAAACAGATCAAAACAAAAGCTGCTCACCTGAGCGATAACTTAACTTAGATATCCCTGACTCAGGGTTGGAAGTGGCTTTTCCACTTCCAACATCAAAACACGGTACTTTTGCAGTCTTACACAAATGAACAGAAAGATTGAACCTGTTTGGGGAAGAGGCTTCTCCCCTCTGTAGTTCAGCAGCCTTCCAGCCTCCTGGCTCTTGTGGGGAGACCAGAGCAAACAGGAAATCAGTCTTTCATACCTGATTCCTAATTAGCATGACAGGTGACAGAAATCAGGCAGCAGACAAACTCTGGTCTGGATCTCTCATCCCTCAGTTCCAGCGCTTGCCAAACTGTGGGATGGAGTGTATGTATTATAAGGCTGCACTCCCAGGCCAAACAGGATAGAAACTGTCTAGTATCCTGGGAGCCCTATATACGGAATTTATTACCATCCCCTGGTTTCTGTCACATATCCTCCCCCCCAGCTCAGACCTCGAGGGATGAGCGACCATGGATATTAGGGAGTGCATCCTTGACAACCCGTCAGCATTGCCATGTTTGTGCCCTGACCTGTGTTCCACAGAAAATTTAAAGGGTTGTAGGCTTAGGAACCACCTGGTCACTCTAGCATTCTTTTCCCTGTTTTGACACATCCAGGTAAGGGGTGCATGATCTGTGACCAACCGGAATTTTCTCCCCAACAGGTAGTATTTGAGCGTCTCTACAGCCCACTTTATTGCGAGACACTCTTTCTCTACTATGGAGTAATTTTTTTCCTGGGGATTTAGTTTCCTACTTAAATAAAGGATGGGGTGCTCCTCACCTTGAGACTCCTGGGAGAGTACCGCCCCAAGCCCTACCTCAGATGCGTCGGTTTGGACTACGAACTCTTTGGAGAAGTCAGGTGTGACCAACACTGGTTGGGCACAGAGAGCTTCTTTCAGGCTTCTAAAGGCCTGTTCGGTTTCGGGGGACCACTTTACCATTAGCGGTCCTCTTGCTTTTGTGAGGTCAGTTAGTGGGGTTGCCTTAGTTGCAAAATTGGGAATAAACCTTCTATAGTACCCAATTAACCCCAAAAAGGTCCTTACTTGTTTTTTTGTAACTGGCCTTGGCCAATTTTGTATCGCCTCCACTTTGAGTGTTTGGGGTTTGAGTAAACCTCTGCCAATAGAATATCCCAGATACTTGGCCTCCTCCAGACCAATAGTGCATTTAGCGGGGTTAGCAGTTAGTCCAGCAGACCGGACTGCGTCAAGCACAGCTTGGACCTTTGGAAGGTGGGATTGCCAATCTTCACTATGGATTACCACATCATCCAGGTAGGCGCAGCATACCGAGCATGTGGTTTTAAAATTTTATCCATCATTCTTTGGAATGTGGCGGGAGCTCCATGTAAGCCAAAAGGCAACACCTTATACTGAAAGAGGCCGTCTGGGGTTGAGAAGGCTGTCTTTTCTTTTGCCCTTTCTGTGAGGGGAACCTGCCAGTACCCTTTTGTTAGGTCTAGGGTTGTGAGATATCGGGCTTTGCCCAGTCTCTCTACAAGTTCATCTACCCTGGGCATAGGATAAGTATCAAATTTTGACACCGCGTTTAGTTTCCGGTAGTCATTACAAAACCTTGTTGTACCATCTGGCTTTGGGACTAAGACTATAGGGCTGTTCCACCCACTTTGGGATTCCTCAATTACACCTAGTTTTAGCATTTTTTTAACCTCTAAACTTATAGCCTTTCTTTTGGCCTCTGGGATTCGGTACGGTTTAAGGTTAACTCGGACCCCCGGTTCAGAGACTAGGTCATGTTCAATTACGCTAGTTCTACCTGGCCGTATAGAGAAGATTTCTTTGTTTCTTTTCACTAAATTCTGAACCTCTCGTTTCTAATGAACAGACAGGGTTTCAGCTATGCTAACCTCTGGGTCAGTTTCTTGATTCTCTGACGGACCTGGGGGTACTAGGGTTAACAAGACTTCTCTATCTTTCCAGGGCTTGAGTAGGTTTATATGGTAAATTTGCTCAGGTTTCCTCCTACCTGGCTGTCTTACCTTATAATTTACTTCTCCCACTCTTTCCAAGACCTCATATGGCCCATGCCATTTAGCAAGGAATTTACTCTCCACGGTGGGAACCAGAACTAGTACCCTATCACCTGGAGAAAAAATTCTGACCCTAGCACCCTTATTATATGTATTCCTCTGTGCTTCTTGAGCTTTCTCCATGTGTTCCCTCACTATGGGTAGGACTGCAGCAATGCGGTCCTGCATCTGGGCAACATGCTCTATTACACTTCTGTAAGGGGTAACCTCGTGTTCCCAAGTCTCTTTGGCTATATCCAGTAAGCCCCTTGGGTGTCGGCCATACAATAGTTCAAACGGGGAGAAGCCAGTGGATGATTGGGGAACTTCCCTAATGGCAAATAACAGGTACGGTAACAAACAATCCCAGTTTTTCCCATCTTTATCAACCGCCCGCCGTAACATGCTCTTTAAGGTTTTATTGAACCTTTCCACTAAACCATCTGTTTGTGGATGATAGACTGAGGTTCTGAGATGCTTGATTTTTAGGAGTTTACATAGCTCTTTCGTTACTTGGGACATAAATGGTGTTCCCTGGTCAGATAGAATCTCTTTAGGAATCCCGACCCGGGAAAACAGAACTACTAACTCTTTTGCTATGTTTTTAGCTGAGGTGCTACGTAGGGGAACTGCCTCCGGATATCGGGTGGCATAATCTAATATTACCAATATATGCTGATGTCCCCTAGCAGACTTTATTAGGGGTCCTACTAGATCCATAGCAATCCGGTCAAATGGTACCTCTATTATGGGAAGGGGTACCAATGGGCTGCGGTACGCCTTGAACGGGGCGGTGATCTGACATTCTGGGCATGAGGAACAATAATTCGTAATTTCTGCCAGAACCCCAGGCCAATAGAAGCTTCGGAGAACCTTTTCTTTTGTCTTTTCCACCCCTAGGTGTCCCCCCAATGGATGACTATGTGCGAGGTGTAATACTACGTTACGGAATGTCCGTGGTACCAACAATTGTTTAGTTGTAACTGATTTCCTTTTATCAACCCGATATACTAGGTCGTTCTCTACCTCGAAGTAGGGGTAAGCAAGTGACCTATCTGGTTGGCCAGGAGTACTATTCTGGTCCCGTATATTTCCCCTTGCTACCGCTAATGTGGGGTCCTCCCACTGGGCCTTCTTAAAACTCCCAGGACTGACCTCTAGGTCAGCGAGGGTCTTATCCGGTTCTGGGGTGGTAAGTGTCTGCTCAACATCTTGATTTGGGGTATTCCCTACCAAAGTAGTGATGGGGAAGGGAATTTTACAGCACTCCTCCTTTTCCCCCTTCTTATTTGGGCCCTCGTCAACCTCCATTTCTGAAAAAGGGAAAGGATTTGTTTCTTCTAATACTTCGTTATGGTCCGCTATTGAACTCTGGGCGCTATTCTGAGCGGGGGACCACATTTTTAGAAAATGGGGAAAGTCGGTCCCTATTAACACATCATGTGCCAGTTTGGGTACAATACCCACCTTGAAATCTAAAGAACCAAACTCTGTTTCAAAAAAAACATCAACAGTGGAATATTCATGATTATCCCCATGTATACAACAAATTGCCACTCTTTGTGAACTGTTTCCCTGTTTCTTCTTAATGGGCAAGAGGTATTCGGACACTAGTGTGACCATGCTCCCAGAGTCAAGAAGTGCCCAAACCCTCTTACCATTAACCTTTACAAATGCCCACAGATGGTTATTCAAGGGGTCCTCTGGGCTAGGGCCCATACATTGGGACAACAGCGAATAAGGTTCCACGCTGTTGCATTGCATGGGCTCATCATTTAGTGGGCAGATTTTTGCTGTGTGGCCCCTCTCATGACAATTTACACATTTAGGTACATAGTCTGTGTCCCACTTAGAGCCTTTTCCCGGCTCCCCATGTTGGCTATTGCCCTTAGTGTGCGAACCACTGTTGCTGGTGCTGCGTGAAGGTGGTCGCCGCTCTTCAGCGCCCCTTAACCCCGGTACCCTTTTACCGTCTCTGGAAGAGTCCTGGAACCTCGGGTAGTGGGGTTGCTCCACGACTGTGGGTTGCGGGTGCTCTTCTGCTGCATTGTACCTTTCTACGAGGGCCACAAGCTCATCCGCATTGTGGGGGTCACTCCGACTGACCCAACGGCGTAAGGCAGAGGGAAGTTTCCTCAAGAACTGGTCCATGACCAACCGTTCCACGATGTGGCAGGCTGAGTTGATCTCGGGTTGTAGCCACTTCCGGGCGAGGTGGATGAGGTCATACATCTGGCTTCGGGTGGCTTTATCCATCGTGAAGGACCATGCGTGAAACCTTTGGGCGCGAACAGCCGTGGTTACGCCGAGGCGGGCGAGGATCTCGAACTTCAATTTTGCATAGACGTTAGCTTCGGCTGGCTCTAGATCAAAGTAAGCCTTCTGGGGTTCGCCGCTTAGGAAGGGTGCGATTAGACCAGCCCACTCAGCTTCTGGCCATCCCTCTCTCTGTGCCGTGCGTTCAAACGTGAGAAGATAGGCTTCCACATCATCCGAGGGTCCCATCTTCTGAAGGTAGTGGCTTGCCCTGGTCATTTTCGGAACTGGGGCTGCCGCTGCCAGTGGAAGGTTACTGATAGTCCCCCTCAGGATCTCGAGTTCCTGCTGTAAGCCCTGAGCGAACCGCTGTTGCTCCTCTCTCAGCAAGCGGTTTGTCTCTTGCTGGTTTGCATTCGCGTTTTGCAGGGCTTCATTCGTCTGTTGCTGGTTTGCATTCGCCTGTTGCTGGTTGGCATTCGCCTGTTGCTGGTTGGCATTAATCTCTTGCTGGGCTATTAGCAGCTGTTGCTGGGCTGCATTCGTCTGCTGCTGGTTTGCATTAGTTTCTTGCTGGGCTATTAACAGCTGTTGCTGGGTTTCATTCGCGTCTTTCTGGGCAGCGACATTGCGTACCAGCGCACCCACCACGTCTTCCATCTTGTTTGCAGAGGATGAAAAAAACTTTTTTTTTTTTTTTTTTTTTTTTTTCAAAGTTCTTCAACCCGCAGACCCCCTAGTGCTCTGCCCGCATTCTCCACCATATGTGACAAACGGCTTGCTCCGGGGCTCCGTCGATTGTCCGGGACTGTTTAGAACACGGTCTTTTAGGGTAGGTTAAATGATGAGGCGTCACGTACTGTTCCTTTAAACAGGCTATGCCTGGTTTATTCAGTCCCAGGCACTGAGACTGCCACAGTGCATACAACAGAAAACAGATCAAAACAAAAGCTGCTCACCTGAGCGATAACTTAACTTAGATATCCCTGACTCAGGGTTGGAAGTGGCTTTTCCACTTCCAACATCAAAACACGGTACTTTTGCAGTCTTACACAAATGAACAGAAAGATTGAACCTGTTTGGGGAAGAGGCTTCTCCCCTCTGTAGTTCAGCAGCCTTCCAGCCTCCTGGCTCTTGTGGGGAGACCAGAGCAAACAGGAAATCAGTCTTTCATACCTGATTCCTAATTAGCATGACAGGTGACAGAAATCAGGCAGCAGACAAACTCTGGTCTGGATCTCTCATCCCTCAGTTCCAGCGCTTGCCAAACTGTGGGATGGAGTGTATGTATTATAAGGCTGCACTCCCAGGCCAAACAGGATAGAAACCTTCTAGTATCCTGGGAGCCCTATATACGGAATTTATTACCATCCCCTGGTTTCTGTCACAATATATATATATAAATTGTGTCAAAAGGAGTGCTACTGGGTGTGATCAACTGTACTGTATACCAGCGGTGCGCAAAGTGGGGGGCGCGACCCCCAGGGGGGGCGGGAGATTGTGCTGGGGGGGTGCGGGCAGTTGCAGAGGCCCCGCGCTCTTCCCCCAGGCATTTAAATTAAATGCCGGGGGATCGCGTGAGGCCGCTGCAACTGTTTACTTACCGGGATTCAGCAGTCTGTGTTGCGTCACCATGGCAACGTGGCGACGCCGCGGCACCATATGACATGTGACCTGACGTCACACGCCCACGCAGCGTCATCTGACGCGGATAAAGGTAGGCAGGGGGGCGCGAGAGCCGGGGGCAGAGAGACATGGGGGCACAGCACAAAAAGTTTGCGCTCCCCTGCTGTATACAACAAAAAAATAAAAAGCCCCAATGCAACATCTAAATGACAAAGTATATAATTAAATACGTATCTGTTTGTCTTCTCATAAGTAAGTGTCATTTAGTTAAACACTTTGGCCAAGGCGTTATAACCCTGCAGCCACCTCAAAGTTGGTTTTAGGATCTGCAAAGGGGTCATGCCTTGGTGTGGCTGCAGGCTTATAATGCTTGGGCCAAATGACCCTTACTTATGAGAAGACAAAAAGATAAGTATTTAACTACCGTATATACTTTTCATGTGGATGTTGTATACAATTTGACATTTCTTTGTAAATTTCGTAATACAGGAGTTTCAAGTTCAAAAATATTTTTTTTCTTCTTAGGATTTTTCGGTTTCTAATGTCTATGAGGAACATTATTATAGAGACATATGCATAGAAGTCCAACAAAAGTATTATATCTCTGCAGTATGGACTCGGTTTCTAAAACTACATTTCATAGCCACATAGCCAGTATGAATTTTCACATCTGTGTGTACTTACCAGTCTTAGAGGTGTGGTTCAGTTATTTGTTTTATTACATAGGTAGGAAGCAGGGGGTCTCTGAATGGAAACCATGCTCACTTCAGCTCTGAAGACTCTCTGATTCCCAAGATACTTACTGAGGAGGATGTGAAATTCCAGAGCGTTTGGTATAATCCCTGTTACTAAATACTGCAGTTCAGAGCAAAGCACAGTATTAGTTGTATAATTTATCATGTAATTTCAATGATCTTGCATTATGAAAGATTGTCTTCATGTACAGTAAGAATTAATAGCAACAGCACAATTCCCTGTAACCAGCAATCATGTTTTCTTGGTATTAGCGGGAAATGTAACACGTATTACATGTATCGTATCATCTTGCAACATTATAATATTAAGCAGTTGGCTAAAATACATTTAGCTTTATAAATTCACAAAACTGCATATAACAAGGCTGTAATTTCAGTGGAATAATAAGGTGGATGGATATAAGTGGACAGAATTGTATTCATTTCAACCGATGAACAGATAAACACTTAGAGCACAATGCAGCGCAACATCCAGTTCAATATTGCTGTGTTGTTGCTTATTTTGTGCCCCATCTCATATTGTGTTTTCTGATTGCCTATTTGACAACCCACAGCACATAAGAGCACCTAAATTAAATGAATATATTCAAGATCATGGTCGCAATTTGAGTGGAGCTACAGCCCTTATTCAGTTATATTGACCTGGGGCCATGTTACTGCATCTTCATTTAGTAGATTGCCAGCCTTTGCTTCTAAATTATTCTCAGACTGTTTGAATTCTGAAAGGTGAAAGAAGTGTATGTTGCGTCCCTGCACTATATGAGTCTCTGTCGCTGGTAACTATTCAAGCACTGTCGAATGCTGGTATGGGAAACAGACTTATTGGAAAGGTTCATCACAACTAGGACAAATAGTAGGCTTTTTCATACAGGGTCAGGAAAAAGGCAGATGAGTAACACTGAAATAATAACAGAACAGCACACAAACTCAGCGCTAAATCCAAATATGTCAATATAAATGGTGATGATAGAAACATCAGCGTTTAAAGTGAAACCACCTCAAATAACAGAAGTTCTGCAGCCTGGATGACTCTCGGATTGTCCAAATCCTTCTTGATAATGTGATGAGAAAAAGTCCTCCTTGGCGCTGGTCCTCAGGAACAATGTGGAGATTGCAGATACTGTATGTGAAAAAATCAAATCAAAATAAATCAGTGTAAAAGTTCCCTTATATCAAATGGTATAACAAATGTGTGATCTTCACCACAAAGTGTGAATATATAATCCCGGTGCTAATGACGTGATAATACACTTAATAATGCCCTTGTGTCCCCATAGGGAGAGGTAAACAGTAGTAACAATTGGTGGGGTTAAACACAATAGTGTTTACAGATATCCTTGACTGCATGCAGTGGAGCAGACTGCTAGAAAACTGCCAACAAACATGCATATGGATTTACATGAACATATAATACTTAATTCCAATGCGCATGGATAAATCGGCACACATCGAAACGCGGGGCAGATCCAACATGCGAACCAGATCGGGAGGAGGGGGGAGGGAGGAGGGGGGAAGAGGTGGAGTGAGGCGCCGGCAGCCCTACACATCCCCAAGCAGCCACCGTATTTCCCCCAGCATTCCCCTCACAGCCTCACTTCCCCCAGCAGCTCCACATCGATCCTCCTACCGATTCCCCCCCAGCCCTGCACCAATCCCCCCTCCAGCCCCGCACCGATCCCGATCCAGCAGCCACACGATGCCCCAGCAGCTCCACATCAATCCCAACACCAATTCCCCCCTCCCCAGCCCCGCACCAATCCCCCCCCCAGCACCCGCACCGATCCCGATCCAGCAGCCACACGATGCCCCAGCAGCTCCACATCAATCCCAACACCAATTCCCCCCCCAGCCCCGCACCAATCCCCCCCCAGCACCCGCACCGATCCCGATCCAGCAGCCACACGATGCCCCAGCAGCTCCACATCAATCCCAACACCAATTCCCCCCCCCAGCCCCGCACCAATCCCCCCCCAGCACCCGCACCGATCCCGATCCAGCAGCCACACGATGCCCCAGCAGCTCCACATCAATCCCTCCACCGATCCTCCCCCAGCCACGCACCAATCCCCCCCAGCACCTGCACCGATCCCGATCCAGCAGCCCCACAATGCCCCAGCAGCTGACACCAAAGGTAGGGGGGGGCTGTGCATGCTGTGAGTGTGTGCGTGCTGTGAGTGTGTGCTGTGAGTGTGTGCAGTGAGAGTGTGCAGGTGCTTTGTGTGCTGTGTGTGCTTTGAGTGTGTGCAGTGTGCTGTGAGTGTGTGCAGTGTGCTGTGAGTGTGTGCAGTGTGCTGTGAGTGTGTGCAGTGTGCTGTGAGTGTGCACAGTGTGCTGTGAGTGTGTGCAGTGTGTGCAGTGTGCTGTGAGTGTATGCAGTGTGCTGTGAGTGTGTGCAGTGTGTATGTGCAGTGTGCTGTGAGTGTGTGCAGTGTGCTGTGAGTGTGTGCATTGTACTGTGAGTGTGTGCAGTGTGCTGTGAGTGTGTGCAGTGTGCAGTGAGTGTGTGCAGTATGTGCAGTGTGCAGTGTGCTGTGAGTGTGTGCAGTGTGCTGTGAGTGTGTGCTGTGAGTGTGTGCAGTGTGCTGTAAGTATGTGCAGTGTGTGTGCTGTGAGTGTGTGCAGTGTGCTGTGAGTGTGTGCAGTGTGTGTGCTGTGAGTGTGTGCAGTGTGCTGTGAATGTGTGCAGTGTGTGTGCTGTGAGTGTGTGCAGTGTGTGTGCTGTGAGTGTGTGCAGTGTGTGTGCAGTGTGTGTGCTGTGTGTGTGCAAATTTATTATTATTTTTTTTTAATATTTGGGGGTCCACGCTCAAAGCGCTCAAACCGCGTTATGAGCGGATCCGCGTTATATATATATATATATATATGTGTGTGTGTGTGTATATAAGTGTCAAAAGGACAATTTTTCTAGTAAAGTTTTAGTATAGTTCTAGGTATAAAGTAGGCCCTAACTTGCGCGACCGCACCAGAGGCTCCCCAAAAAGGTAAAAAAAAATACATTTTTTATTATGTTGGAGTTAGTTCTGTAGCAAAGGAAAGACCATATATTTTGATACAATTATGGCAATTCCAAAGGCTAAGTACAATTGCAGCATTAACACCTGCTGGTAAAACCAATAGTCAATGTTATTATATGTAATTACTGGAAGATTGCGTTTTCTTTCAACTAATATTTTTGCGTAATAAGAATCAACTGCCAAGTAAGTTCATAGTATTTGATGTTCTAATAAACGGTCTCAGGTAACAGACAGTAATTGAAGCTTGTTGTTGACAAAGTGTTTCAACAATAAAATTGTTTTGATATTTGAACTGGCTAAAAGCATTCATTTTGAAAACAAGTATTGCTAGAATTACAGATTGCAGACCCTTCTTAACATACTGCCTAAAATAATACAAAAAGGGCAAAAAGAGAGATGTCTCCTCCACCAAAATTCACTCTGTGGTGTGGTGTCTGTCTCTGTCTCCGTCTCCTTTGTATTATATGTTAGCACTATGTACATGTGCTATGATTAGGTATTTACTAATGATTTAATGGTTTGTTTTACTATGTACTAGCATCCATTTCCATATTTTTTAGTGCTATATTCTAAATGTGTGTGCCTATATTCACAAATATTATATTTAATGAATTCACCTTTTGCAAAATGTTGCACCAGTGTTTATTATATTACTAGTATTATCTAATATTGAGTGCTACTTATTTATATTGATTATCTTGGGGGTTTTTTGTACTGTACTGTACTGTACTTTTTTGGCTTTTTTGTACTGTATATACAGTATTTTAATGTAACCTAGTGCCCCTGGCTATAGCCTGTCCACTGGCCTCAACACTATAGGTCCTGATAGGAACAGGCAGTGTTGGGGGTAAACTCCTGCACAGGGCCTAGCCTGCAGTTGCAGCCTGAATAGCTACAATGTTACTATGTCCAGGTGCAGGTCTACCAGCAAGTTGGAGTGTCATGCCTGGGGAGGGTACTGACTGGGTCACATGCAGATGGTGTGATGCCTGTCAGTTAGGGTTGCCAGGTGGCTTGTCCAAAAATACTGGACACAATACTTAACACCCCCCCCCCCCCCCCCCGCCCCCTGAATACATATAAAAAAAATACCCCCACGCCCCTCGAATACATATAAAAAAATACCCCCACGCCCCCCAAAAACCCATAAAAAATACCCCCCACACCCCCAAATACATATAAAAAATACCCCCATGCCACCGAATACATATAAAATATATCCCCACCTCCCCGAATACATATAACATATGCCCCCACCTCCCCAATACATTATAAAATATACCCCCACCTCCCAAATACATTATACAATATACCCCCACCTCCACAATACATTATAAAATATACCCCCACCACCCTAATACATTATAAAATATACCCCCACTTCCCCAATACATTATACAATATACCCCCACCTCCACAATACATTATAAAATATAACCCCACCTCCCCAATACATTTTAAAAATACTCCCACCTCCCCATTACATTTAAAATATACCCCCACCTCCCCCCATCATCACCACAGCTCATCCTGGCCCCCCATCACCTCACCTCATCCCGGCCCCCATCACCTCACCCTGGCTCCCCCATCACCTCACCCTGGCTCCCCCATCACCCCCCAAATTGTGTGCTTACCATATTGCCAGGAAGGACACATGCTTCTCTGGGCCGCCGGATTGTGGCCCCGCTGTCCTCTGGTTGGCTCTCTGCTCCTCCAATCAGGGACAGGCTGCACAGACACTCACACAGTGCTCCTACCCGGCCACCGTCTGCCCCTGCCCCCACCCCACCTCCGCCTCCAGTCTCAGCACTTCCAGCCCTTCGCCCTCGCGCTTGCGCTGCCAACCCTCCACCGATTTTATACCTAATAGGCATCGGAATTACCGGCCTGTCCAGTTCAAAACCGGACACCTGGCAACTATACTGCCAGTACCTGGACATGCCATGTTTTGTGGCAGGGTTACAAGCCTAGCTGGCACTTCACCAAATTGTGTCTGTCTTCTCTTCCCTTCCCTCCCTCAGGGGAGTGGGAGTGCATCCCCTTTGCCCCATCAGGGGGTAAGGGAGCTAAGGAGGGACTTTTGGGGCCTCAAGCCCCTTTGGTCTGCTCCAGGGATCAGAAGAGAGCATGGAGGCATGCGGTGTACTGCAATAAAGACCAGGTGATTATACCCTATCTGAGCCTGGAGTCATTCAAGGGGGAAAGAATGTGCCTATGGGGACCGCTCCTGTTTCTGGCAGGTTCTTCATAAGATGGAGGTGCTGTGCCAAGAACCAGAGGACAAAAGCCTGACCTGTTGCTGCTCCCAAATACCACCGGCGGAGACTCACACCTCCTGGAACGATCAGGTATGCACCATATGCCACCATGTAACTACCAAATCTCCCTTAGGGGGGATGGAGTGTATGTGTGTGTAACAGGGACTTATCCCTGTTTAAATAAAGCGGCCTCAGAGCTCTGAGAATCCAGCACAGAGATAGTTAATTGCAGCCAATCAATTAGCTAGTCTCCCCCTGGACTAATGAGAGCTCTGTAAAAAGCCTCATGTGAGACACAGAAGAGATTCCTTATCTCGCATTTGGGCTGACATAAGGAGAAGGAGGGCTGCAGAGTTTTTCCTCAGCACACAAGGTGCTGCAATGAGGAGAGAGTCTTGAAGCACACAGGGCTGTGTGTTGACAGCAAGAAATGGGGGACAAGACCTCTATACCTGGACACAGACATTTCCATAGCACACACGGGTGTCCCCTACAGCTACAACAACAGAAACAGATGAGACTTTCTTGTTGGACTGGTGTGTGTGTGTGTGTGTGTGTGTGTATATATATATATGTTTAGTTATTCTCCAAAGTGGAGTAGGCCTTTATTTTGTTTCTTTATGTAAGTTTTGCCTTGGGAACAGGCGCAATAAAGACAGGATTTAATTTCACCCAAATCGGTCTCCATTAAATTTACCTCTTCACACATCTCTTACAGTGTTACATATATATCCAATATCCATTTGGATATTTCTGGGCCTGTTTACAATACATTTTTTACCACATTTACTCTGAGTGCTGTCTGATGATTACGTCCAAACGGTATCGTACACTTGCTTATTTCTTATGGGATGTGCACCTGCTTCATTTGGATTGATACTGGAGTGCTGACTGTGTTGTTGTGTATGTGTATATATATATATATATATACATACATATATACCCAAAAATAAGATATTTCTCTCTGCCGTCCTCGCCCTTCTAACCCCAGACCCTGGCTAAATTCCCACACGCGCCTCCTCTTCTTCCTCCATCTCACCTCAGGACTTTGCTGACATTTTTAAGGAAAAGGTGGTATCCGTACGTCAGAACATCCCCTCTATTGCCTCCTCCCATCCTACACTGCTTCCTAACTCTCCTCCTGCCTTCTTTGACTCTTTTTCTGCTGTCTCAAAGGAGGATGTGTCACTGCTGATCTCCTCTTCTCCCTCTACCACCTGCCCTCTTGATCCCATTCCCTCCCATCTCCTAAAACCTCTTGCTCCTTCTATAATCCCTGTGCTCACACAGATTTTTAACTCTTCCCTCTACTCTGGTACCTTTCCATCCTCCTTTAAGCATGCAACCGCTATACCATTGCAGGGGTACTCAAAAACACCAAGCTTGACACTACCTGTCCTTCTAACTATCGACCTGTCTCCCTCCTGCCTTTTGCCTCCAAACTCCTTGAACGTCTTGTCTTCTCTCGATTGCTACATTTTCTCAACACCTATTGTCTCCAAGACCCTCTACAATCTGGCTTCCGCACTGCTCACTCCACTGAAACAGCCCTCACTAAAATAACTGATGACCTCCATGCTGCCAAAGACAGAGGTCATTACACTCTGCTCATATTACTCGACCTCTGCAGCATTTGACACTGTGGACCATCTTCTTCTCCTTCATATTCTCCATACTCTTGGTATTCGTAACAAAGCTCTATCCTGGATCTCCTCTTACCTCTCCCATCGTACTTTCAGTGTCTCTTTTGCTATCACCTCCTCCTCCTCTATCGATCTCTCTGTGTGGTTACCCCAGGGCTCTGTCCTGGGACCTCTTCTCTTTTCTCTGTACACACTTTCTCTAGATGACCTAATCACATCTCTTGGGTTTAAATATCACCTCTATGCTGATGACACACAAATTTACCTTTCAACCCTTGACCTTACACCTTCTGTACATACCAAAGTGTCTGAATGTTTCTCTGTAATATCACCCTGGATGGCCATCCACCGACTGAAACTTAACATGGCAAAAACAGAGCTCCTTATACTGTACTTCCTCCCAAACCTGGCCCTACTACCTCCTTCCACATTAGTGTTGGAAGCACCATCATTCACCCAGTAGCCCAAGCATGCTGCCTAGGGGTCACACTTGACTCCTCTCTCACATTCGCCCCTCAAATTAAAAACGTATCTAAAACCTGTCGCTTTTCACTCCACAATATAACAAAGATACGCCCTTTCCTCTGTTACTTGACTGCTAAAGCTTTGACTTAGGCCCTCATTCTCTTCCGTCTCGATTACTGTAACCTCCTGCTGTCCAGCCTTCCTGCCTCTCACCTGTCTCCCCTACAATCTATCCTAAACGCTGCTGCCAGATTCACTCTACTATTTCCTAAATCTGTCTCAGCGTCTCGTCTGCTGAAATCATTCTCCTGGCTTCCTATCAAATCTCACATCTCGCACAAAATTCTCCTCCTCACTTTTAAAGCTTTACACTCTGCTGCTCCTACTTACATCTAAGCCCTAATTTCTCGCTATGCAGCATCACGACTCTTGCGTTCTGCTCAAGGATGTCTTCTTTCTACCCCCTTTGTATATAAAGCCCTCTCCCACCTTAAACCTTTCTCACTGACTGCCCCGCACCTCTGGAATGCCCTTCCCCTCAATACCCGTCTAGCACCCTCTCTATCCACCTTTAAGACCCACTTTAAGACACACTTGCTTAAAGAAGCATATGAGTAGTACGGTAGCCAATACTATACACCAGCGGTGCGCAAACTGGGGGGTGCAAGATTATGTAGGGGGGGGCAAGATTATGTAGGGGGGGCGCGGGCTGCTTGCAGGGAAACCTGGGGGCGGGCAGAGCTGTGCACGGGCGGCCAGAAGCTCTGTGCTGCTTCTTCTATGTGTCTGTGTCTTGCAGTGGGGGTGCGGCATCTCTCTGCACACAGACAGCCCCTTCTTCTCTTCCTGTCTGCTTCCCGCACCAGTTTTCAGCAGCATGGGGGGTTGGGGAATCGGAGCATGTCGCCCCCCCAGGTGAAAGTGTGTGTGTGTGGGGGGGGGAAATTGTGTGTGTGTGTGTGGGGGGGGGGGGGAGTGTGTGTGTGTGGGGTGGGAGTGTGTGTGTGTGTGTGGGGGGAGTGTGTGTGTGTGGGGGTGAAATGTTTGTGTGTGGGGGGGGGTGTGTGTGTGGGGGGGGGGGTGTGTGTGGGGGGGGATTGTGTGTGTGTGTGGGGGGGGGATTGTGTGTGGGGGGGGGGATTGTGTGTGTGTGTGGGGGGGATTGTGTGTGTGTGTGGGGGGGATTGTGTGTGTGTGGGGGGGGGGGGAGATTGTGTGTGTGTGTGTGTGGGGGGGGATTGTGTGTGTGTGGGGGGGGGATTGTGTGTGTGGGGGGGGGATTGTGTGTGTGTATGGGGGGGGATTGTGTGTGTGTGGGGGGGGATTGTGTGTGGGGGGGGGGTTGTGTGTGTGTGGGGGGGATTGTGTGTGTGTGGGGGGGGATTGTGTATGTGGGGGGTGTTGTGTGTGTGTGTGGGGGGGGGGATTGTGTGTGTGTGAGGGGGATTATGTGTGTGTGGGGGGGGATTGTGTGTGTTGGGGGATTGTGTGTGGGGGGGTTGAGTGTGTGTGTGGGGGGATTGTGTGTGTGTATGTGGTGATTGATTGAGAGAGTGTGTGTTGTAATGCAGTGTTACGCAAACTGGGGGGGGCAATGAGGCGCAAGATTATTTAGGGGGGCGCAGGCGGCGTGCGGCGAAAACTGGGTGCGCAGGCCGGCAAACACTGTGTGCGGGAGGACAAAAAAGCTGTGCGCAAGAGGCGGCCAAGAAGATGTGTACGGGCGGGCAGCCGAAGATGTGTGTGGGTGGCTGAACAGGATAGTGCAGGTGGCGGCCACGTGATGGTGTGTGAGCGCACGCGCAGGGGCTTCGGAGGTACGGGGAGGAGCACGCCCGAGCACGTGAAGTCAAACACCCCTCCCGGTGTCTACCCTGCAATAGCGCTGTGGTCCTGCTCTCCTCCGCTGGCAACCTGCTTTGCTGCGTTCCTCTGCAAGTGAAAGGGTTGGCTGCATCTATATCAATCATACTATGAATGTACAGAAATAATAAAAAAAAAAGAAGTGAAAACACAACATTGAAAACGGAAATAAATAAATAATACTGTAGGTAGGAGTGTGGATGACAATGGGGATAGCAAGACAAAGAGCAGGGAGGGGAAGGAAGAAACAAAAAGGGGGGGAGAGAAGGAAGGGAGGCAGCAAAGAGGTGGATGAATGCCCCCCAAAAGTATTGCCTTTGTGCACGTACGCTCTCCCAAGCTTGGCGCTTGGGGAGACAAACAAAATTGACTTTGAAGTGCGCTCAGCAGCAGTCAATGCACACACAGCCACACACACACACACAGCCACACACACACACACACACAGCCAACACAGAAATAGCCCCGATCCACGCTTGCAAAATTATGCAGGACACCCTGTGCTCATGCTTGGAGAGTTGATGATGTCACCGCTCTCAGCGGCAGCGTGGACGCAGCCTAATTTTGCAAGCGCGAGCTGTTGAAATATGTAAGTATTTAGACATATTTGGATTTACATTGTATACCGTTTAATAAAGGTTTTTTTTTTTTTTCATGTGATTTTGATTACATCAGGCAGGGGGCCCGAGAAATTGTATGGATGAAAAGGGGGGCTCGGCATAAAAAGCTTGCTCACCCCTGCTATACACGATACATAAAGCTTGGGCCCCTGCAGACGCACTTACCTGAATGACCTCCTACTGTCTCTGTATGTTCTTCCCACCAATTAGATTGTAAGCTCCTCGGAGCAGGGACTCCTCTTCCGAAATATTACTTTATGACTGAAGCACTTATTACCATGATCTGTTATTTGTATTATTTGTTATTTATACGATTGTCAAGTGTATTATTAATGTGAAGCGCTATGTACACTAATGGCGCTATATAAAGACATACATACATATTCAGTGCAAATAAGTGCAAATGGATGTTCGTGTGCCGTTAAGAGTGTTCAGCTGATTGTCTGCTTACACTCACGCTGTGAGATCCTATACAGGGATTGTGACCCTGATCATAACTTGTCGGTGATATAAATTCACAAACGCTGTTTTGATTCCTACCCTTGCGAGTGAGCTTGTTTCCCTCCCTATCTCTTCCCCCCAATTAAATGTAATTTTTTACCCTATGGGGCGTGCACTTTCTTTTCTCCCTCCTTTTAAGGTAAATCTATTGGATGTGGTTCATCCTCCTAAAAGCTGCCTGTACCTCATCTACTTGCAGCGTGTTTTCTACCACCAAGATATAATCCATTGGACACTTCAAGGGACTGGTCATTCTTTGTTTTTTGTTGTTTGTTTATCCCCAATTAAATGTCACATTGTATTTATTCGTTATAACAATTGATGGTTTAGTATTCACCACTTCATTTATTATACATACACTTGAGCACTTTAGAGACCGCTATATATGAGCTTTATATCACTTTATTTAATATTTTTCACATGCATTATTTTACACAATGTACCTTATTGGCGCTACTATATATATCCTATATCTCTCTAGTTGTTCATATTATTCTGTCCCAAGCACCGTCAGTAGCTTGATATTTGTAGTTACATTTACTGATTTTGGTACCACCCTATTACTGGGTCTGTTGCAGGCATTCCTTTCATTGTTATTTATATTTTCCACTTTATTTGTGGTTTCTGTGCCTAGCATGACCTTCCTTATATTTTCATTCTTTATGGATTTTTGAATCAGCGAGCAGCGCTAGAACATTAGTGCGGATGAAATATTTTCCGCGGATTGTGATAGTGCAGGTGACCCAGTGGTGTCTCATGTAAGCACATAGGCTGACCAATTGAAACAATTACAATTCTTATTGCAAAAAAAGAACAAGAACATGGTGGAATAAGACATCCCTAGATAGATACTTGAAGCAGCACTTGATACCAAGGGGCCTCAGAATAAAAGTCTTTCCATCATTTGAATTTCATGAGGCTGATTTTAAATCACAATGGGAGAAAGCTTTTGACACGTGTTCTGCAGAATTAATGAAATTTCTTATTTTAAATGATGAGTCTAATCTTGAGGATTTGAACACCCAAATTCATGTATTAAAAACAAATTTGGATTTACCTGATGCAAACTGGGTGGCTCAAATTGAAAAAAGATCTATTCAAGTATGAAGAAGATCTGATTTCATTTAAAATGAAGAAATTTACAAGGGATTTACGATCTAAAAAAGTTTAAAAATTGAGCCAAAATCGTTCCGCTAATCAAAGGAAAAAATTCACGAGAGTACTGACCAACAAACTCAATCCAGAATCTGGCTTCATCACCTCGGATATAGAGTCATCAGATGGTGAATCAAGACCCTCTACGTCCAAAGACTCTGTTTCATCTTCTTTTTTTGAGGGCAGGACTATCATCACAACATAAAAGATCCAGGACGAGAAGGGGAAAAAATGAGTCCTAAGGGACAGATAACCGTTGGCGCACAACAAGAGCTCAAAAAAAGACAAGAAGTCCCAACGATAGAAAAATCTGATGAATTGACAATTATCAATTTGGCCAATATTGTCATAACAGATAATCAAATATCTGTACTTAATTTTTTTTTAATCTTTCCCCCCCTCGCATACAGCGGATCCAGTTAGTTGGATCAAAGATCTAAACTTATTTTGCCGCAAACTTTTATTTCATAAGTTTTTTTCAAAGTCTACTCAGGAAATGGATAGCAATATATTGCATAACACTGAACCCTTATGGAACACTCAGGAACTCAGAGTTGAAGGTGATATAGAGACACTTCTCACTGATCAAGCTAATAATATTACTGATGTTACTGTTTCTCCTGTATTTCCAAAAATTAAGTCTAAATCTGTGTTTTGTCCTCCTTTAAAGACGTGTTCTCATGTTGAAATTTTCTTGAGTCTGGTTACTAAGGAATTCTCCACACTGCCTAAATTACGTTGACCTAACAATTTAACCACAGGTGAATGTCTTGCAATTGACCAGTTACAACAGATAAAAATCACGCCATCCGATAAGAGTGGCAATGTGGTCATGTATGAAAAGGAGGCTCTTCGACAGCTACGAGAATCTGGCTGTTACAAAGAGCTTCTGAGTGATCCAACTAACAGGTATAAACTCCAGTTAGATGGCTTGATTAAGGACGCGGTCTCACGGGGCATTATCACACTAAAATGCATTGGGTGGCTTATATCTAAACATCCAGTAGTCCCCACTTTCTATATGCTTCTGAAGGTTCACAAGGATCTCTCCCACCCCCCAGGTTGACCAATTGTGTCTGGCATAGGGGGGCTGTGCAAACTTGTTTATCATTTTTTAGATCACTTTTTTCGTCCGTTTGTGGAAACATTGCCCTCCCATCTTAGGGACACAACAGATGTTCTGCAGAGACTCGACCAGCTGACTCTCGACAGGGCTAACGTGCTTGCCACCTGTGATATAGAGTCTTTATACACTAGCATACAGTACATCACAGAGATGGCCTATGGGAAGCACAGTATTTTCTGTCCATGGGAAACATGGAAGATGACCTGATACAATCTGTTGGATTTATTACAATTTATTTTGACATACAATTATTTTGTATTTAAAACGACATTTTATTTGCAGACTAGATACGGCGATTGGTGCCACCTGCGTGCCCTCCTATGCACAGGAACTGAATGAGTACATAGGCTATGCCATGT
This sequence comes from Ascaphus truei, assembly GCF_040206685.1. NCBI lineage: Eukaryota > Metazoa > Chordata > Amphibia > Anura > Ascaphidae > Ascaphus > Ascaphus truei. The sequence continues at coordinate 229,041,502 of NC_134484.1, forward strand.
TCTTATGATCAGTCCTGTGTCCATCTGATAGTTTAACATATTTGGAATCAAATTCAACTACATTTAAGTAGTATAATAATAAAAAATTTAATATGATTTCTATTACCATTATAATAAATCCCATGATAGTCCTTTGTGGATGATAAATAATTCTTTGAGATGGTACGATTTATTTTCTACCGTTCTGTAATGTGATACTGCCATTCTAATTCCAATAACAGTGATTGGAAGAGATCTCTATTTCAGAGATGGGTTTTTTTTCAGTTGGTATCTCTGAGTTCTGTGTTTTGGAGTCTGATGATATTTGAATTCTGACTGGTGGTTATATATTATATTATCCTTTATACCACCATTAGTTAAATTTGCTATGTCATCAGTAATTCATCTACTCCTCCTTCTGCTCGTTATTGAGTGCACTAAGCACCACCATAGGATATTTATGCGAGCATTAAGGGAGAATTATAGTAGACTTTGAATTTAAATGAATATTGTCATTTTACATGTGACTCACAGAACACTCTAATTCATTGTGAACTGCATCTTGGAGGATATATATCTAAGCATAATAATGGGCATTTAGGTTCATTCTCTGCCTGTAATGCTGATCCTTGATGTCTTATTACAATACTGATACAGTGTATAATTGTATCTGTTTGTTATGGAATATTGGGTCAGCAACATAGCCTTTACATGGCCATAATCATCACCATCCTCGGGCGGGATCGCCTGCAGAGTCTCTTTTGCCACACCGGACAATAAGGGGTGTTGTCGCAAAACCCAGTACTGTTGTGGCACTCGGTACCATCGACATTGGGTCTCAAAGTCTCTCAAGAACCTGTCGATCTTGTCAGTGCCATCAACAAATGTGTTAAAACTGAGGTTGTCCACTCGGGGGCATCTGCTCCCCGTTAATCAGGTGGGAGCTGGGTGATGCTGTTCCGTGTACTGCTGTAAGCATCCAAATCCACTCATCTGCGGTAGCCTCCACTCCCCATGAGGCTAGGAGTGCGGTGATGCCAGGGACGTCCGGCCCAGTAGCCACAGGGACTGACACTGCCACACTCCCAGGAATCAGTCCTCCACCATTATCCCGGTGGGTGCCTGCTCCTTATGTCCTTCCACCACCGGGGCTGGAATAACCTCCTGCGCCCCGGGTTGACTTGTGACCACTGCAACTGCAGCTGAGGGGCCATTTCCCTCGGGCGAAGCAATACTGGCTTCGTGAAACTCCACATCCTCCTCCAGTTGTGTCTTTGACCGACCGTCCGTTGGTAGCCCGTAGCTTTCACACCGGGTAACCATCCTGGCTTGGTTCCATGACTGGTACTGTCCTGATCACTTGTCCATGTTCGCCCACATGCACTAAGCTAAGGGAAAAGAGAACCTGTGTTTTCCGTGCCTTGTGAAATGTGTGTTACCACTTGTTTTGGGAGATTGCAATTTTTGAGTTTCCCGCTATGTTATAAGACCCCGCAAGATTTTATGACATAGGCTCAATCGATCCCACCTCTGCCACCAGTTAATATAAGCCTGTCACAGGAGACCAGGTTTATCAACACCTTTTTATACCGGGATCATTGATTGAACAAAGCAAGGAGGTAAAATAAATTATAATTTATTTCAGGAAAAGACATGCACACAATGTAACACAATTTACAGGGTCAACACACTTACTGGGAACGGGGCTAACGAATAAATATATCCTTTAAACGAAATACACAAGAATGACCTCTGTAGGAGCCATTTCCAATGACCGGTAGGTCATTTCAAGTCCAGACTCCGAACAGATCCATAGGCACAAAACTTGGTTGCCATCTGGTCTCTCGGAATCGATGACTTGGAAATCCCACAGTTCATTTACAGGTTATCAGTACATATAGCTATTAAATAAAACTCTTTAATAAAATATACCTGTCTTTTGTGTGATAAAAATGTGTAAGTCCCTGTTCTGGTGTCAGGGATGGAGTGATGGTACAGTATATATTGCCTACATTCACTAGCCTCATTCTTGGCACACTTTAGAAATAATGTTTAAAAAGTTTTTCACACAAGAAATCACTCACAGCTTTATCACATAGCTGGAGCATCTCCTGAACTCCTATACCACATCCAGCGTACCTGGGCATGTATCTGGGCACTTCTCTTTATACTAGGGACCCTGTGTTTGATTGCAGGTATACATTAACCCCTTCATGCCGTTTACCTTGTCTGGATGATGCTGCAGAAGGAATCCTGGCGGTGAGTCGTAAGAGCGTTTTCAGAGTAAGAGTTTGCCCGGAGCAATGTGCTTGGCTGCATCCGAGAATCTCACTCGATTCACGGATCCAACTTTTGGAGTATCCCATAACTCTGGAATCCAGATAATGTACATAGACACATTCTGTAAAGACTTTCTCTGGAAAACCCACCCTTAAACTTACAGCTTAGAAATCTCCCAGCACCCCAGGAAAGGCAAAACACAAATAAATCTTTAATGTTGCAAAATTTGCACACAGTCACAGTAATGCATTTGTTACAACTGGGTCCAAAAGTTGACACTCTAGGACCTCAACACAAGGATCACGGTTAACCAAGTGGGCTGAACCATTATTAGTGAGCATGGTTAACCCCTTCACCGTCACATGATCTCCTCTTCTCCCTCTACCACTTGCCCTCTTTACCCCATTCCCTCCCATCTCGTAAAACCTCTTGCTCTTACTCTAATCCCTACACTTACACACATTTTTAACTCCTCCCTCCACTCTTGTACCCTTCCCTCCTTCAAACATGCAACAGTTATATCATTACTCAAAAACAGCAAGCTAAACCCTACCTGTCTTTCTAACTTTCTTCCTGTCTCCCTCCTGCCTTTTGCATCTAAACTCCTTGAATTCTCTCGCTTGCTCCTTTTTCTCACCACCTATTCTCTCCTAGACCCACCACAATCTGGCTTCCACACTACTCACTCCACTGAAGCAGCCCTCACTAAAATTACTAATAACCTCCATGCTGCCACAGACAAAGGTCAATACACTCTTCTCATATTACTCAACCTCTCTACAGCATTTGATACTGTGGACCACCCTCTCTTCCCCTTCACATTCTCCATACTCTTGGGAACCGCAACAAAGCTCTATCCTAAATCTCCTCTTACCTCTCCCATCGTACTTTCAATGTCTCTTTTGCCTCCTCCTCTATCTATCTCTCTGTAGGGGTACTCCAAGGCTATATTATTTGTTATTTATATGATTATGTCACGTGTATTACTGCTGTGAAGTGCTAGGTACATTAATAGCGCTATATAAATAAAGATATACACACATACATCAGTTACACATAACGGGTATAATCAAGCACTCAAAATTACTTGTAGATATGTGCCTAGTTCTCTCTGTATTTCATTTAGATTAAGACAAATTAATCATTATATTTATTATTGTTGCCAAACGTGATTTCTTAATTACCATATGTTATTATACTATTGAATGTATTATTAATCTTAGTTTAAGGGTTAGATTTTAATGGATTTGTATAAAAGTTGTGTTAGATATAGTACATTTTGTTCCTTGATGGTCAGTATATCCAACCTTTTGACAATTTACAATCAAAATCATTTATTGATGAGACTATATATGTGGAGGGATAGAGGAGTATGACGTCACCCCTGAGGAAGCAAAATGCATTGGGCTAAACTCCCTGGACTATTCAAGAAACACCCGAAATTACCAAGCCGGTGAAACAGTTTTGACCAGGCATATAACGTACCTGCTGTTGACATCATCCATCAGAGATGAGGTGGAGGAGTCACGAAAAGTCGGTGTGTGGGAACAAATTGCTGTTAGCGTCTGAAGTGTATACCGAGCTGGACTGTGTTCCGAGGAAATACTTTTAATATCTACAAAAGTGTGAGTTATTTTCTATTTTTGCGTATTAAATCTTTTTTCAGACCTATACTATGGTATGTTCCACTTTTTGAGGTTTTCACCTAAGGAAAACCCATAGAAGACTACAAATGCACCAGAGTGGGATGAAATGCACAAAACTCAGTGGGAAATCTAGGGGATGAATACTTATCCTGATCTATTGCCAGTCAGATTGAATGCTATACTACATCATGGTGGCTCTTTTCCCCCCCCTGTTTGCACTTAGATATCTCTTAATTTGTACTTTCCTACCTGTGGATCAGGTGTGGCAACATAGATTCCTGAGCAGCATCAAACTAGGGACAGTTTACACATGTGTACATTGCTTTTATCAATTTTGTATTGAATCTTTAGAGCTAGTTTATAGATACAGTAGGATTGCAATTTGTTTTCTCTCTCTCTCTCTCTCTCTCTCTCTCTCTCTCTCTCTCTCTCTCTCTCTCTCTCTCTCTCTCTCTCTCTCTCTCTCTCTCTCTCTCTCTCTCTCTCTCTCATCTCTCTCTCTCTCTCTCTCTCTCTCTCCATGTGTGTGTATATATATATATATATATATATATATATATATATATATATATATATATGTATATATATATATATATATATATATATATATATATATATATATATATATGTATTGTACCTTTTTGAGACATGGGATCTCTGGAACTGAACGAACTGATATGACTCTGATTACATAGTAAGGAATAGTGGGCCTCATGCAGAGAGCATCGTTATTTCAAAATTCGCCATTTTTTGTACAATTTCGCGCAGAAACCGGCATAAAATGGCGAGTTACGAAAAACGCTCCATTTTGTTTTTTTTTATTGTTAAAACTCGCCTCGCGGCTGGCGAGAACCGCGATCTCGCCATTTTTAAAACTCTCCGAATGCAGAGAGGTACGAACGGCATGTAGCGGCTGTTCGCGCCAGGGAAATGGCGCGTTTTTCTCATTTTAGCCGCGCCAGGAAATATTGGCAATAAGATGGCGCTCGCCGCCTATAGCAAAGGGGGGAAAAAAAGCCTTGATTTTTTTTTTTTACATTTCTGAAGCGCGCATCTGTTCCTTTCAAACTCGCCACACGCATCCATGTTAAACATAGCAGAATTCGCACTTTTCTGCATATGGAGAATAAAACTCTCCAAAAAAGCTACTTTTTATGAAATTCGCCAATTTGAAAATTCTATGCTCTCTGCATGAGGCCCAGTGTATATGTTTGGTTGCTTTCATACATTTCTTTGTAGCAGTTTTTTTCATCCTGCTGTTATTTCTGTAGTGTTAGTATAGGAAGCTCTTGTTTACAATCTTTTCAACCTGTTGTTACCCTGTTTGTTAATGCACTAATAAAGTTATAAACTGAGAAAAAAACCTACTTGGATTTTTTTTATTGTCGAGTCTTTAGATATACTACAGTGGACTGACTATTTTTACTAAAACCCTAGTGGACAGGGTGTGTCAACATCCAGTTTGGCAATTGATTGATGATTGCTAAGAAGCAAGCATTCATCCAGACATCGGGAAGAGCCCCCAATAAGGATAGCAGATATGAAATCTTGCTTATTAGGAATACCACTGTACAAAATGAGACAATGTGTGAATCACAAGAACTGTTTACAAAAAAAGTATAGACGGATACGAATTTAGGTGAAGACTCTGTTGACAACTTGACCCTTAGCTCACTATTTCCTGAGGTAATATCAGTTACCGTCCTTTGCTTTAACCCTTTCAGTGCTGGATGGGCCTGCAATTGATTGTTCTAAAGACTATCCCATTTTTAAAATATGTCAGCTGGGATGTACATGATTTTAAACATGCGATTATTTGGATGGCTAATTATTTTAGCTAAACAGTGGTGTATTTATGTAAATGGATTAGAACATTTGGAATCATACACAGCCGATGTTCTTTTCTGAGATGCTGATAATTCTGCACTAAAGGGGGATGCAGCGATTCCTCGATTCTGTATTATATTGCACTTTAAGTATTATCACTACATTGTTTGCACAGGCATGCACGCTCTATGAAATCAGATAATCACTTGGAATTGAAGCCAAAGGCATTCTCCAGTGTTCTGCCAGACTCAACAAACATATCTACCACTAATAACCTAAGCAAGTATGCCCCTTAGGTATGGGAGAGCTTGACAATATAAATCAGAGCGTGGAGATTACCAGACTATTTATTTTAAGAGGATCATGCCTTGCTGTGTGATAGGATGCTGGCCCATTAATCAGCAAGGTTCAGCACTTCAACAAAAATGCTGTTTTCTTTTTGGTTACAAAGCAAAATCTATGCAATTAGCTACCTAAAAGCAAACACTTTTTTTATGTTCAGTAGAAATTGGGGCAAATGACAATATGAACCGCTGATTTCACATCAAGATATCTTAAACAGAGATAGTATACTGTGAAAGAAGAAGTAATACCCTAGCAAATTATTCATGTGACTAGTATTAACCCATAGTTGGGCCATTCTGATGCATGGAAATCTGACACTGAAGTGAAATAAAGAATTAATTATATTGTGTCAGTGAAAATGTACTTGAAATAATACATTTACATCTCCTATATATTTTGGAAAGTTGTTTGTCTGTTCGCTATGCATTTGGAAACCTCTTAAGATTTTATAACCACGTTTTGCATGATGGTTCCTGAGATCAAGGAGCAGGTTTTTGTCTATGTTTCGGAAATTGGATATATTCTATTTTTAATTCTATGAGTTATTACAATTTCTCTGACAAGTCAGGTGTTGTACCTGGTAGGTTATGTATCTGGCACATGACATCATACTAGTGACATCATAAGGCACATTGCTGGGTGGCAGATACGGAGAGTCAGATAGCTGTAAAGTTTGTATTGTAAAGTATTAATATTTCACACTAGGGTATTTGTGCACCTACAGTTTACCTTTATAATAAGGGAACTTACTGCTATGGCCAGCTTTCTAACAATGCACTAAATCCCAAATAAGCATATGCTTCATTTATTTAACCCCTTCAGGGCACTTTCACTTACTTCACAAAGTTTAATCATAAGGATAATAAGAAATTACATATATTCAGTATAGGTACCTGCTAAACAGAGTTTACCTTGATGAGGTTGGCAGGCTTGAATCATGTTTTGATCAAAAGATGCAACCAAATTACTCCTTCGTTACACAGACTTACGTTCTAAATGCAAAATGTCACTAGTATATTCTAGCCCAATTGGTAGCAGCGCAGAATTGTTCCTTGTTTTCCATAAATGTAAGGCCAATCCTTTTACCAGAAGTATACTTCACAAAGGGAGGAGCGCAGGTAATATGTACAGTAGCTAAAAGGTTTACAAAGAAAGCCGACAAAGAAAATAATGAGAGGAAGTCAATTGGCACGTGAGGAGAAGGTACTGATGCAGCGGCAGTTATTCGAACACATCATGGTGCCGATTTTGAGTTCTCTGCTGTTCCTCATGCAGCATGAATGCGGCCAAATCGCCCCAGGCACCCGCGCTTATCGCGGATATTTTTGTTTGAATTTCATAGATGCTTGTAACGGATCGGGGGACTCGCGCTTCCCAGCGTGTCCCCGTCACCGCAGGTCCCACAGAGGCTAGCTGTCCTGCTCCCCTATGTTCCCAACCTCTTCCCCTAACAGGCACTCGTTCTGTGCACGCGCGCGGTCCCCTCACCGAGCGCTCCCGATCACTTGCCTCCCATCGAGGTACACGCGCCCCTCGGCGTGCCTCCGTCATCCAGCCCTTTCCCTACCTGGTTCCTTTGCTCCTCCTTCCCCTTTGTCTCTGGTGCCGAGCGCCTCCTCCGCGATGCTTCCCCCACGCTCTGGTACACGCACGGTTGCGCGCGCTTGGCAAGTTTACAGAGGGCGCGCGCACCCGCTCCAGTTATCACCCGTCCCCAGGCACTGGCTCCACCCCCCGTTGGTTGCAGGCTATTACCTTATATTACCTTCCTGTCTCCTCCCCTGCTCTCCCTGACCTATCTCTGCAATTACCTATTCTAACGTCTGCTTCTCCCCTCACCCCTATTGGTCCTTCTTCCCATATAACCCCACTCCTTCCTCTCAGTCCTTGCTCTGCATAGCTTTCCTGTAGCTCCTGTGTGTGCAGTGTTTATGCCCAGCTCCCTTGTCTGTTTCAGCTCTGGTTCCTGTCCCTGTTTGGATTCCCTTGGTTTGAACTTGAACTCTGCTTTGGACTTGACTATGCTGCTTTCTCCTGCCCTTGAACCCTGGCTTTCGGACATTACCTTCCGATCTCTGGCACCCCGGACTCAGCAAGTATAACGTTAACCCTTACTCACCAGGCCCGGCAACGCTATTACCACACTCCGGGCACGCCCTCACTGCTGTGGGTGCGTGTTATACCCTTACTCACCTCAGTACTGGGGACTGGCGAGGTCTGCGGGCATACAGGCATTACATTATGCAGAGCCCAACAAATGCAGACCCCCCTGAGGTGGGCCAAGGTGTCTCCATGGAACATTGGCAATTCCTAAGCGACCAACTCACTAATGTCACACAGAAACTTTCTAACTTATCTCTCCGGGAATCTCCTTTGGCACCATATACTCCGGCCCCAGTGCCTATAAGTAATCCGGGGTCACGTATTCCACCCCCCAACCGGTATGACGGGGACCCACTCGCTAGCCGACGGTTCCTGAATCAGTGTGACGTCCAGTTCGAGATGTCCCCGTCCCACTTCCCTACTGGCCATACTAAAGTGGCCTACGTCTATGCCCTACTCACTGGCGACGCTCTCGCTTGGGCTTCTCCCCTCTGGGAACACAGACCAGATATAACCCAAGATTACTCCAAATTCCGGCATGAGTTCCAACAGGTTTTTGACACACCAGAACATAGGGAGATTGCCGCTTTTTCCTTGTTTCATCTCTCTCAGGCTTGTAGGTCAGTTGCAAGATACGCGGTGGAGTTCCGCACCATCGCTACAGAAACCCAATGGAGTGTTGAAGCTCTCGCTGCGGCATACTGGCACGGTTTGTCCGAATCTTTTAAGGATGACCTAGCAGCTCACGCCTGCCCTTCGTCTCTCGAGGAACTCATTACTCTCAGTATCCGGTTGGATCAGCGCACTCAAGAACAACGCCACGAGCGCCATCGTTCCCGTTCTCTCTCGTCCTTGCCTGTTTCTCCTACAGGGTAGGTCTCCTCCATTGGGCTTCCCTGCGTTGGACGCCCCTGAACCGATGCAGATCGGTAGCCAACAGCTTCGGGCCGCTGAGAGAGCACAACGCCGCGAGGAGGGTCTCTGTTATTACTGCAGTTCCCCAGAACACCAACTTCGTCACTGCCGTTTGAAACTGGGAAATGGGAACGCCCAGTAAAGGTAGAGGGGCTTCTACTGAGTACTATTTCTCCTTGCCCCTCTCTCCCTAAGAAACTACCAAAGAAGATATTACTCCCCATAACTCTCGTGGGTCCCGATCTTCAAATAGAGGTGGAAGTGTTCATCGACTCCGGGTCTGGTGGCAACTTTCTTGATCACGCCTTCGCTTGCAATAACCAAATCCCGCTAGTCAAGAAAAAGTTGCCCATCGGCCTGGAGGCTATCGACGGTCGACCACTTCAACCAGCCTTCATCATTTGGGAGCCATTTCCACTTACCTTGACCACCGCGGATGGTCATACTGAGGTAATGGTCTTCGATGTTTTCCACTCTCCTATTGTCCAGGTTATTCTGGGACTGCCGTGGCTTCAGCTTCACAACTCACGTATTGATTTGACCAATGTTTTGCCGATCCAATGGGCTGCTACCTCAGAGAAGACGGTTTCTCCTCCTGTGGCTGTGCTCGCTGGCCTCGACACCACCTCATCTCCCCACTCCGCTTTGCCGAAGGTATACCATGAATACTTAGATGTCTTCAACAAGACCCAGGCTGAGGTGTAACCTCCTCATCTCTCGTATGACTGTCCCATTGATTTAATCCCTGGAACCATACTCCCCAAGTCCAAGTCTTACCCCTTATCTGTGCCCGAGACGGAAGCAATGACATCCTACATCCAGGAGAATATTAAGAAGGGGTTCATCTGGAATTCCACCTCCCCCGCCGGGGCAGGCTTCTTCTTCGTGAAAAAGAAGGATGGCTCTTTAAGACCTTGTATCGACATTCGTGGGCTTAACAAGATTACGGTAAAAAAACGGTACCCCCTTTCTTTGATTTCAGAACTCTTCGACCATCTACAAGGAGCCTCTATATTCTCCAAACTCGATTTAAGAGGTGCCTACAATCTTATTCGTATAAGAGACGGCGACGAATGGAAAACCGCGTTTAACACGCGTTCTGGACATTATGAGTACTTAGTGATGCCGTTCGGCCTATGCAATGCCCCTGCTGTTTTCCAAGAATTCATAAATGATATTTTCCGGGACATTTTGGGAATGTTTGTCATCGTATATTTGGACGACATCCTCATTTTCTCCAAAAGCTTGGAGGAGCACATTCGCCATAGCAAGTTGGTACTCTCTCGGCTTCGTGCTAACCGCCTCTACGCGAAAATGGAGAAATGTCTTTTCCATCAATCTTCTACAGCCTTCTTAGGCTATATAATCTCAGACAAAGGCTTCACAATGAACCCTGAGAAATTGAAGTCTGTATTAGACTGGCCGTTGCCAAACTCCCTCAAGGCCGTGCAGCGTTTCCTTGGCTTTGCTAATTTCTACCGGAAATTCATCTGTAATTTCTCTACTATTGCTCTACCTATCACTGCCCTGATCAAGAAAGAAGCTGATCTGACTGTTTGGTCCCCTGAAGCCATCAAAGCCTTCGACTTTCTCAAAAGAGCCTTCGTGTCTGCCCCCATCCTTCGGCATCCGGATACTTCTCTTCCTTTTACTCTAGAAGTAGATGCTTCTGATGTGGGAGCCGGCGCAGTGCTTTCTCAGAGATCTTCCCCACAGGAAAAACTCTATCCTTGTGGATTCTTTACCAGGAAGTTCTCTTCGGCCGAGAGAAATTATGATGTCGGGAACGTGAGCTTCTGGCCATTAAATTGTCCCTCCAAGAATGGAGACATCTCCTCGAGGGTACCAAGGAGCCAGTAGCCATCCTCACCGATCACAAAAACTTATTGTACATTGAGGGGGCTCGTCATTTGGGATCTCGTCAAGCCCGTTGGGCTTTGTTCTTTTCTCGGTTCAATGACACAATTTCTTATATTCCTGGCACCAAGAATATCAAGGCCAACGCTTTGTCTCGCCAGTTCTCCACAGAGAACGAATCTAATGAATCCTCTGAGACGATTCTTCCCGCTAAGTGTATTATTTCCGCCAACAATTTTGATGTCTTGGATAAAATCAATAAAGCCCAGGCTCATATTTCTAGGAGATTTAAGGTGCCAGAAGGACGGTTGTACCCTGCCCCGTGTTTTCGCCACAAAATACTTTTGTGGGGACATTCGTCTAGGTCTGCTGGTCATCCAGGCTTCAAGAGGACAGTAGATCTTATCATCGGATCTTTTGGTGGCCTAAGATGAACAGGGACATTTTTGACTTCACCAGAGCTTGTCCGGTCTGTGCGCAGAGCAAATCAGTCCGACACAAACCTTCGGACCTCCTCCTGCCTCTTTCCATTCCGGAACAACCTTGGAAACATATCTCCATGGATTTATTGTGGAACTTCCGAATTCTAAAGGGATGAATACGATCCTTGTGGTAGTAGACAGATTTTCCAAGCATACACACTTTATACCCCTCAAGGGCCTCCCCAATTCGGCTACCTTGGCCGACGTTTTTTCTAAGGAAATTTTCAGATTACACGGTGTTCCTATTTCGATTGTTTCAGACAGAGGTACTCAATTCATTTCTAAGTTTTGGCGAGCTTTTTCTCAGAGACTTGGCATTTCCCTTCTATTTTCCTCGGGTTATCACCCACAAACCAATGGGCAGACGGAGAGAATGAATCAGACTCTGGAACAGTATCTCAGATTCTTCATGTCTGAATCGCAAGACAATTGGGTGGACCTATTACCCTTGGCTGTTTGCCATTAACTCATTAAAAAACGAATCCACGCAAGAGTCGCCTTTTTTCATTAACTATGGATTCCATCCCAGCAGTCTTCCCCTCTACTCCCTCCCCTCTGGTGTTCCCGCAGCAGATTCTCACATTTCCAGTCTTCAAAATTCTTGGAAAAAGATCCTAAAAGCTTTGCAAGGTTCCGTTCAAAGACAAAAGATGCAAGCTGATCGACGACGTCAAGTGGGCCCAGTATTCAAACCCGGAGACAGAGTTTGGCTATCTTCCAAGAATATCAAGCTCAAGACTCCTTCCCAGAAACTGGCCCCGAAATTTTTGGGTCCTTTCAAGGTCCTCGAAAGGATTAACCCAGTCGCGTACCGACTTGCACTACCTCCTACTATGAAGATTCCCTCTGTTTTCCACGTGTCGCTACTTAAACCCTTGATCCAAAGTGCCCATTTTTCAGACCGCCCTCAGAGACCTAATCCGGTCGTCATACAAGGACAACAAGAATTCGAAGTCCAGTCCATACTCGATTCTCATTGGTCAAGGGGCAGACTTCAGTTTCTCGTACACTGGAAAACATATGGCCCGGAGGAACGCTCCTGGATACCATCTCATCACATTCATGCCCAAGCACTCCTCAGACAGTTCAGTCGGAAGTTTCCTCATAGACCTTGGGAGGATCGTCCGGAGTCCGATCCTCAAGGGGGGGATACTGTAACAGATCAGGGGACTCGCGCTTCCCAGCGTGTCCCTGTCACCGCAGGTCCCACAGAGGCTAGCTGTCCCGCTCCCCTACGTTCCCAACTTCTATCCCCTTCCCTGAGCTGTTCCTCCACGGCACGGTCCGCACGCCCAGGCACTTGTTCTGCCTCACCGAGTGCGCGCGGTCCCCTCACCATGCGCACGCGCTCCTGATCACTTGCCTCCCATCGAGGTACAAATACCCCTCGGCGTGCCTCCGTCATCCCTGCCCTTTCTCTACCTGGTTCCTCTGCTCCTCCTTCCCCTCTGTCTCTGGTGCCGAGCACCTCCTCCGCGATGCTTCCCCCATGCTCTGGTACAAGCGCGGGGTGTGCGCCCCCGCTACAGTTATCACCCGTCCCCAGGCACTGGCTCTGCCCCCCGTCGGTTGCAGGCTATTACCTTAGATTACCTCCCTGTCTCCTCCCCTGCTCTCACTGACCTATCTCTGCAATTACCTATTCTAACATCTGCTTCTCCCCTCACCCCTATTGGTCCTTCTTCCCATATAACCCCACTCCTTCCTCTCAGTCCTTGCTCTGCATAGCTTTCCTGTAGCTCCTGTGTGTGCAGTGTCTATGCCCAGCTCCCTTGTCTGTTTCATCTCTGGTTCCTGTCCCTGCCCCTGTTTGGATTACCTTGGTTTGAACTTGAACTCTGCTTTGGACTTGACTACGCTGCCTTCTCCTGCCCTTGAACCCTGGCTTTCGGACATCACTACGCTGCTCTGTCCTATCCCTGGACTCTGGCTCTTGGACATTACCTTCCGACCTCTGGCACCCCGGACTCAGCAAGTATAACATTAACCCTTACTCACCAGGCCCGGCAACGCTATTACCACACTCCGGGCACGCCCTCACTGCTGTGGGTGCGTGTTATACCCTTACCCACCTCAGTACTGGGGACTGGCCAGGTCTGCGGGCATACAGGCGTTACAATTCTGTTTCTTCGTTTGCAATAAAATGGATGCATTGTAATGTGTACAGTACGGTGCTACTGTGCTACTGTGTCAATTTCATGTTTTTAAAAGCCAGAACACTAAAATTCATTTTTCTGCACTCGCCGTGCTCGCATCTTAGTGCGGGAAGGCTGGAAATCATCCCGCGGTTTCAAATCGGGATTCCGATGTACATGACGCGTGAAGTGTTCGAATAACGGCTGCTGCATCAGTAATAATGCTGGAGAAGGAGGGAGAGTAAGGAAGAATTAGGGACATCATAAGGTATTAAAAGAAAGCAATGGGACAGAGGGAGATAGGGGAAGGAAATAGATGAGGAGGGGGGAGAGAGAAGGGGTAGGGATGAGGTTGTTTTCTTTCCATTCCCGGTCAACGCGGGTAATTTAATCTAATAAATTATGAATTATTATTATTATTACTATGGTTCCTCAGATAAATAAACATTAAAAAGTAATACATAGATACAATGGTATGATGAGCAGTATGTGTCTCATGCACTTGTACGTTTTATTCATATAGACTCTATTCTTCTCTATATATGTAATTTGTTCTTCTATTAATTTGAATGAATATGAAAAAAGAGCAGCTATAGTGATTGTGCTGTGTCTCAATAGCCTATCGCCCTTGTGTACCAACTTCAATAAAACTAGACCTGACAGTATCGCTGGATGTTTTTCCTACACTAGCACAATGTTGATACTCATCAGCCCGCCAAACCTACAAAACAAGAATGAAAACAAGAATTAAAAAATGACTACCATATTGCCAGGGGTAAGTAGAATGGTTTCTATTTACTTTATTTATTCTTCATGGGCTAATGTTGTGTTTAATAATGGGCAAATAATCTATTATCCATATCTGGATAATAGTTATTTTGCCCATTACTGTACTGTATGTGTTTTGGTGTGTGTGGGGGGGGGGGGGGAGGTGTATTTATTGAAATGTAGGCCATGTTTTATTTTTTTAAATATAGGAATGGTACCTCAGGCAACCGGGAGCCACCTGAGGACCCACAGACACCTGCGGGGAAGAACCCGGGGGGCTCGACAGCTATGGGGGACCCGCAGGGACCACTCAATGGCCCCCAGACACCCGTGGGAACCACCCGAAGGCCCCCAGACACCCGCCGGGACCCCCCAGAAAGGTGTGTGAACCCCGTTGGGGCCCATGGGGACTGGCGGGGACCACTCAAGGGCACCCAGACACCCGTGGGCTCAATCGATCCCACTGCTGCCACCGGTTAATATAAGCCTGTCACGGGAGACCAGGTTTATCAACACCTTTTTATACCGGGATCATATGATTGAGCAAAGCAAGGAGGTAAAATAAATTGTAATTTATTTCAGGAGAAGACATACACACAATGTAACACAAATTGCACGGTTAACACACTTACTGGGAACGGGGTTAATGAATAAACTTGTCCTTATAACGAAATTCCCAAAAATGACTTCTGTAGGAGCCTGTTCCAATGACAGGGAGGTACTCACAAAATCCTGGAACTGATTTCGGCATGCAATGCCAGACACGACCGCTACGTTCTCAAAAGCGGGACTTAGAAGATTTTCTCACTCAAAATCTTTGAAGCCGGCCCGCGTCTATTCAGCACAGAACATCTTTGAATTTGCCACTGTTGGCTTGGCGCTTGGAATCTGCCCTCCTGATTGGCTGCAAGGCTCCGTATCGGTTTCAATGTCCCATTCACAAACCTCTACAGCCTATCAGAGCATGGGACTTTCCCTTCCAGCCAATCACTGATTCGCCAGTATTGTAAAGCTAGGTGTGTACATTTTCTCATTCTGCAAAGGGACATGCGCTAACCTGGCACCTCTGCCTCTTTACATACTGAGCACACTTGCTGTCCAGGCTCCACAGAGTCTGGGCTCTGGCAAATGGTGGCCGGATAGCCCTGTGATAGCCCAGGGTGCGGGTACTCAAGCAGAACTGCTGTACCCCTCCTGTTCGAACACCTTGGCATCTCTGAGGCTCTCAAGTCAGGACTTCGCACAGATCCATAGGCACCAAGCTTGGTAGCCATCTGGTCCCTCGGAATCCATAACTTGTAAATCCCACTGTTTATTTACAGGTTATCAGTATATACACCTATTACACATAACTCTTTAATTAAACATACTGCGTTCTGTCTTTTGTTTGATAAAAAAATATAAGTCCCTTTTCTGGTGTCGGGATGGAGTGAGAGTATATGTTGCCTACACTCACTAGCCTCATTCTTGGCACACTTTAGAAATAACTTTTAAAACTTTTTCACAAAAGAAATCACTCTCAGCTTTATAACTTAGCTGGGGCACCCCTTGAACCCCTATACTAGGTTCAGGTTACATGGGCACCTCTCCTTATACTAGGGACCCCTCTTTATACTAGGGACCCCATGTATGATTGCAGGTATACATTAACCCCTTCATGCCTGTTTAGCTTGTCTGGAAGATGCTGCAGCAGGAATCCTGGCGGTGAGTCGTAAGAGCATTTTCAGTGTCAGTTTGCCCGAAGCAATGTGCTTGGCTGCATTCGAGAATCTCACTCGATTCCTGGATCCAACTCTTGGGGTAACCCATAACTCTGGAACCCCGATAGATAGACACATTCTGTAAAGTCTTTCTCCGGCAAACCCACCCTGAAACTTACAGCCTAGAAATCTCCAGTTCCCAGCACCCCAGGAATGGCAAAACACAAATAAATCTTTAATGTCGCATAACTTGCACACAGTCACAGTAATGCATTTCTGCCACCTTGGTCCAAGAGCTGACGCTCTAGGACCTCCACACAAGAATCAGGGGCAACCAAGTGGCTTAACCTTTATTAGTGAGCCTGGTTAACCCCTTCACCGTCACATGCACCCCAACTCAGTCTATCCTTGGAAAGGGACTAGGAAGCCCCCTCCCCAGTGTCGCATCAGATAGAATCTCCCCCCTTCCTTAACGTGAATGGGTGCCTGGGGTAGCATAAGGGGCCCGGACCTGGCCTCAAACTGCTACTTGTTGCAAAGTCTCTGAAAGCCTGCCCTGTTGCTGCATCTCAGCAGTGTCTCCATTTGTAGCCCTGTTTCCCCCCTCTCTGGAAACATGTTGCTGCTACTGATGTCTGTGGTGCGGTCATACCTATGCAGGTCCAGGAGAGCTGCGTGTCCATGATGTTGTTCGGTAAGAGGACAGGCTTTCGGTGAGCCTTAGGTTCTTTACATGTGGTGACAGCGCATTCAGTCACAGCAGGATGCAGTATAACTGCAGGCAGTCCCTACCCCAGGTCTGCCCAACTCGTAAAGTGAGAAGGGCCGAACTGCTCCAAGGAAAAAAAAATTGGGCCGCACGGGTTAAATCATCATCATCATCATCTCTCCTCCACCACCTCTCATTATCATCATCATCCTCATATCTCCCCCAGAACCCCCCACTATCAATCTTTACGATACTCCCCATCTATCTCTCATACCACCATCTCTCCCCCTCACCCACACAATACACCCCTCCACATCAAACACACAATACCCCCCTCCACATCCCCCCAGCCCATTCCATGTCAGCATCCCCCCCACACAAGTCAGCATCCCCCCCATGTCTCTCTTCCCTCAATATGACACTCTCTCCCCCTCCCCTTAATGACACCCTCTCCCCCTCCCCTCAATATGACTCTCCCCCTCCCCTCAATATGACACTCTTTCCACCTCCCCTCAATATGACACTCTTTCCCCCTCCCCTCAATATGACACTCTCCCCCCCTGCAACTCACATCACACCCTCCCCCTGCAACTCACATCACTCTCACCCTCCCCCTGCACCTCACATCACTCTCCCCCCCCTGCACCTCACATCACTCTCCCCCCCCTGCACCTCACATCACTCTCCCCCCCTGCACCTCACATCACTCTCCCCCCCCTGCACCTCACATCACTCTCCTCCCCCTGCACCTCACATCACTCTCCCCCCCCTGCACCTCATATCACTCTCCCCCCCTGCACCTCACATCACTCTCCCCCCCTGCACCTCACATCACTCTCCCCCCCGCACCTCACATCACTCTCCCCCCCCCTGCACCGCACATCACTTCCCCCCCTGCACCTCACATCACTTCCCCCCCTGCACCTCACATCACTTCCCCCCCCCCTGCCCCTCACATGTCAGCAGCCCCCCCCTCACATGTCAGCAGCCCCCCCTCACATGTCAGCAGCCCACCCCCCCTCACGTCAGCAGCCCACCCCCCCTCACATCAGCAGCCCACCCCCCCCCTCACATGTCAGCAGCCCACCCCCCCTCACATGTCAGCAGCCCACCCCCCCCCACATGTCAGCAGCCCACCCCCCCTCACATGCCAGCAGCCCACCCCCCCTCACATGTCAGCAGCCCACCCCCCTCACATGCCAGCAGCCCACCCCCCCTCACATGTCAGCAGCCCACCCCCCCTCACATGTCAGCAGCCCACCCCCCCCTCACATGTCAGCAGCCCACCCCCCCCCTCACATGTCAGCAGCCCACCCCCCCACCAGCCCGTTTTTCACACCCACTCCCCCACCAGCCCGTTTTTCACACCCACCCCCCACCAGCCCGTTTTACACACCCACCCCCCACCAGCCCGTTTTTCACACCTACCCCCCACCAGCCCGTTTTTCACACCCACCCCCCACCAGCCCGTTTTTCACACCCACTCCCCGACCAGCCCGTTTTTCACACCCACCCCCCACCAGCCCGTTTTTCACACCCACCCCCCACCAGCCCGTTTTACACACCCACCCCCCACCAGCCCGTTTTACACACACACACACACACCTCTCACCTCTCTTAGATGAGCTCAGCACATCCTCTCCTCCCCGGTACTAAGCACCGTCCCCGGCCTGCTCTGACCTCCACGGCAGCCTGCTATTGAAGAAAAAAAACACACATCCTCCTCATGCTGCTGCTGCCACCGCGCACCGCAAAACCCGGGGGCGGGGAGGGAGAGGGAGGGAGAGGGAGGGAGGGAGAGGGAGGGGGCTGGGAGGGAGGAGGGATGAATCGCCGCCATTTTTTTAAACTTTTTTTTTTTTTTTTATTTAATTAATTAACTGGCACCGGGCCAGAGTCATCGCGGGCCGTACAGAGAGGCCAGACGGGCCGCATGCGGCCCGCGGGCCGTATGTTGTGCAGCCCTGCCCTACCCTGACAGTCTACTCTTATACTTCAGGCTAATAGACTGCAACTCAGCCAGAAGTATATAAACGAGATCTTTATTTATAGCAACCACTGCAGGATGGTATAACAGTATTGCATATAGTAGAGTAGGGGTTTCAGGCCCTTGAAGGGTGCTGGCCAGCAGACAATCTGATGTGGCCTTGTGCTAAGCACAGATCTTCGCTCCTCCACCCATGAGGGGCTGAAGGGAACTCCAACACACACACTTCTCCCCAGGAGGGGCGGTGGAGAACTGACTAATAATTTGAATGGCATCCTCTCTAATGCAAAAGGGGAGGGCACAGGCTCTGCACCATGATAAGCTGCAAGACTTACCCAGTGTCACCACCTCTCCTGCCACTCAGGGAGACTGTGTGAGGGGGGAAACCCCCACAGGATAGCCTGTCACTGTCTATACCTAGGAGAACTTACGTGACAGGGAGGCAGAAAGATAGCTGGACGAGCCATGGCTATACAGTATATATATAAAAGAAAAGAAAAAAGCACCCGATCCTAGTGCATTACTGTGCAAAGGTATATTTAATATTCCAAAAAAGCTCATACATAGAACTCATGAACAATGAAGTAAAAACAGCAGTTTATGAGATAATACTCATGCTCTGAGTGTACAGCGAGACTCCGCTCCTCTGCTCCACAACTCCACCAGGTCCCCTCTGACCCTCGTGAGTCACCGTCCAGCAGGAACTCACGACGACGGGCTCTACACGAACTCTTCCCCCCGGGAACACACCACCAGATGACCCTGGTTCCCACCGGGGGAGGTGGGGGAAGCCAGGTACAGCGGAACAGCTTGTGACGTCGCACGCTTGTTGTAGGAATATGCGGTAGGTCACGAGCAGCACTAGGATTTCCACAGCACACCCAGCCCTACGCGTTTCTTCAGACAAGCTGATTTCATCAGGGTCATCTGGGTCATCTGGTGGTGTGTTCCCGGGGGAAGAGTTCGTGTAGAGCCTGTCGTCGTGAGTTCCTGCTGGACGGTGACTCACGAGGGTTAGAGCGGACCTGGTGGAGTTGCAGAGCTGCAGAGCTGCAGAGCAGTGGAGCAGAGGAGAGGATTCTCGCTGTACACTCGGAGCATGAGTATTATCTCATAAACTGCTGTTTTTACTTCGTTGTTTGTGAGCTTTTTTGGAATATTAAATATACTTTTGCACAGTAATGCACTAGAATCGGGCGCTTTTTTCTTTTTTCTATGTAGGTGGAGAGGGGAGGTCGTTGTGCCCCTGCAAGAAGGCTGCCTGAATCCTGACCAGAGCTTTTTTCCTTTTCCTTTTACATTGGACTGATTTCTCCATGGACTCATAAGGACAATTCATGTAGTTTTTATTTAATAATATTTTTTGTATAGGTTTCCACAGCATCTTTTTATATATATTTTTTTATATATTATTCATTTTGTTTTAATACCAGTAAGAGTTTATTCTATTGATATATTTAACAAGGTTGTTTATTTGTTTTTTAATTACTCTATTATTTGTCATCATCTCCCCTATTGTGTATATATATATATATATTTATATATAGAAAAGAGAGAGGAGAGAGCGCACGCCCCATAGTGTAAAACCGTAAATTTATTGAGGGGAGGGGGAAGGGGGGGGTAAAAAATGCACTCACAAGGTTACAAGTTATAAAAGCATATTGTGATTATAATCACCACCATCCGGTAACTTCAACTGGTGCTGTGGAAGACCCTCGGTCCCGAGATTGCATAAACCACGCTGTTGGCAAGATTTCCTGGGCAGTTGGATATCACGTTGACGCACGGACATTACGTCATCACGGAGCGCAGCAGAAATTGACTCGAGCGCCGGATACAACAGAGACTTGCAAGCAAGGCTGCTTTCCTCTGGGATCTTTGGAAATCGTTTCCTCAATATCCAACTGCCCAGGAAATCTTCCCAACAGCATGGTTTATGCAATCTCGGGACCGAGGGTCTTCCACAGCACCAGTTGAAGTTACCGGATGGTGGTGATTATAATCACAATATGCTTTTATAACTTGTACCCTTGTGAGTGCATTTTTTACCCCCCCTTCCCCCTCCCCTCAATAAACTTACGGTTTTACACTATGGGGCGTGCGCTCTCTCCTCTCTCTTTTCTGCAGATTCCAATCGGATGTGGTTAATCCTCTGAGAGCAGCCGAAGACCCCCAACACCTATTTTTATTTTTCATCATTGGACATTCATTTTGAGGACTGTTTTTTACCCTCTTTTTATTTTTATTTTCATTTATCTTTCTATTATTCATTCTTTATATTGCATTTATTGTATTGTATTGTTTTGTGTCACATATCACTATATATAATATATATATTTTACACTATACATATGATAAACACTTGCCTTATATTAGGATAGGCACTTAGTAACATACATTTCTTTATCACACAATATTAATTGTATATAACACACTCACGTAGTCACACCCCCACTAGGCGCTGCTTTTTTGTTCTGTTTGTCCATATATTTATATTTATATATATATATATATATATATATATATATATATATATATATCATGCATAATGTATATATGTAAGTGGAACAATATAAAGCTGTTACCAACAAGTGTCCCAGCACTCACTGGCTATAGGAAAAATGTCTAAACAGGTTTATTACAAAATAGAAAATTTAATGCAAGCACAAGATAATAATACACTTGGAGAGATGTCACACAAGCGGATAATATGAAAATAGAGCCTAAATATAGTTACTGTGGGGAAAAGCACATGGAAAGGGAGTGGCAGAAACTGGTGGGTAGGGTGGGGGGGAGAAAAAATGGGGAGGAGGGTAATAAGGGGGCAACGTTTCGGGGTGAAGACTCCTTCATCAGGCCTGTTCCCTCGGGTCCAAAAGGACACAACGTACTTCCCTAAATCCCGTATCCCCAACCAGCTAAGCAGAGCCCACAGATAATGATAATCAAGGTCAATAGAATAAAGTTTAAGCTCAAGGAATAAAGTCCAGAACCAGCAAGAGGATAAAAGATAGTCCTAGTTTATGTATCAAAAACGAAGTCTCTTTCTCTCTCTCACTCCTGCTGTGTGGGGCTACAGGCGTGAGAGAGAGAGAAAGAGACTAAGGACTAGACGGGTTGACATTGTATTTTTTGATAAACAGCTTTTATCCTCTTGCTGGCTGAATTTTTCAATGGGGAAGGTATATGAAGACATTTGATTATGCTTTCTTCTGCACTTCCTCTTTGCATTACTGTAGCAAAGTCTTTCTTCAGTTTTTGCGCCATTTTGCGACTGAACGAGTGACAATAGGAGACGTCAGATAGGAATTATTACATGATGCACAGATAATATAATAAGATGTACAGTATCTAATAGGGCACCTCCATTTTTTATCTGGCCCTTTGCTGGTTAACAAGTGTAGGAAACTATTTCCTGCGTTTCACACAAACACAAGTAGAAAAGAGAGCAATATTTCTAGTCACGCTTATTTTTCTTTCATACATCTCGCCAAACAGCACTGTTCTGAATATCCCGACCAAAAGTGATTTTTATTTGAGAAGGCTTGGGATCTCTGGGTTTCTGAGTTACCTCTCCCCCATCCTTTTCTAATCCTCCTTTAACTCTTTTAATAATAGAGGGATTTAACTGTGTATGTTTTATTAACTGTTTTTAAAATATTTTCAGAGAGGAATGAATCTCTTTTAAAATATTCAACATCAGGATTTTATTTGTAAGCATTTCTTCTTGGAGTTCAGGTGCATTAAACCATTAGGCAGAAGAGCTATTATTATTATGCAGACACATCATCTGATTTATAATGGATGTGGTTGTGTCAATTGATAGAATTGTGAGCTAAGTTTCACTGCTGGGAGAATGTATTGTAAAAAGACATGTGCAGTACTGAATGATTGAATATCTGTCACTGTTTTACTATGAACTGATCAGAGTGGCCAATGCCATTGCCCAGAATGTCTCAGACTCTACAATAAGTTATTGTTCTGGCAATATTCATGTTCAGGTGTTTGTTACAATTGGAGCCACAGGGAGAACACAATGTTGTCAGAGGAGCTTAAAGGACATAAGGAATTGTTGTATTGTGTGAGTTCTCACAAGTGGGACTACACTTTTAATACATGCTACCAAGCAAGGCCAATGAAAAAAGGCAGTTTAGATTAATGTTCAAAAACAATACATGGTACTGAAAGCAGAAAACAGAGCCGACATACAGTACACAGAAATATCACACTTAAGGGTAGATTTATGAAACTCTCATATGGGCGAGTGCATTATAAATGTGTGATAATTGCCAATCCAGAGTACTAAAAACTGTTACCATACATCCAGCTGCAGATTCATTAATTGTGAATTTTTTTAACTGTATCTGTTTCAACTACTAGCAAGCAGTTCTTCCTGCTGAATAGCTACTGTACTCACAAAATGGTTTTTCCTTAACAATTGTGAGTTCTCACCTTTTGCAATGCAGACATTGTATATTGATGAGTAAAGTGCAAACAGAATCTTAGCTACATATGGTTAAGTTTGCTCAATATGTTGTTTCGCTGCCTTTTTCTGCCAACACTTAAAGCTGCAGTTCAGGCAATATCCTGCATGTGTGTTTTTTTTAATAAATCAGTTCTGTAGTAAGAAAAAATACTTTTAGCATTTTCTGTTTTAAAAAAAACAACTTTGAAAGACCAATTTTCTTGTATTCTATTTTAACAAGCATGCTTGTTCCTATAGCAACGATTTACATTCCCCTTATTTAAAGATGACGCCAAACTTTGCTGATCAATAGACGGAGAACGAATAGACCGGCAGCTATGCAGTTCTTTAGGTAATTAGAGATTGCCCACATGAAACTATTGAAGTAAAAAAATAAATAAAAAATAAAAAAAAGACTGAACTGCAGCTTTAAGTCTCAATATGTGAGGTAAGGCTCTAAGCTAATTTCAAATGAAGAGTGTTTAGAGATGTTCCCTGACATGAAAAAGCAGATTAACAGCATATTGGATAAGAACAGGGCTGCCGACATGGGGGGCAGTTGGACTTCTAATCCTGGCATGGTGAGTCAAGGGGGCCATGCTCCCTGCCGGCAACCCTAGCATGCAGTGCCAGATCCACAGAGTTTGAATTGTAGTAGACGTAAATAGAGCACAGCCAGGGAAATCCTGCTTCTGGTATCCAAAGAAGGGAAAAAAATAGCCAGGCAACTCCAAACTAAATAAGTGATCAATTTATTGCAAGCTACACACCTACGCGTTTCATGCAGCAGCACTTTATCAAGGTTGATAAAGTGCTGTTGCATGAAACGCGTAGGTGCGTTCATGTAGTCCGTTTTTTTTGTATCTCTAGCTTGCAATAAATTGATCACTTATTTAGTTTGGAGCTGCCTGGCTATTTTTTTCCCTTCTCTGGATACCAGAAGCAGGATTTCCCTGGCTGTGCTCTATCTACATCTACTACTATTCAGAATCTACACCTGGATGGACTGCACGCCACAGATGATGGGAGTGTCCCTTGGAGTGTACAGGTAAAGAGCCGCAGTGCCTTATGATATATCCTGTACACAACGGACATTATTACACATATAGCCATGTTCTGGTTGGGTGTTTATTGAAGTGTCAATTGATGTGGGTGTCACGTGGTCTCCACTAGACACTTATCCCCTCCAGCTCAATTATATTGTTATATTGTGGACACTCCATCTTCATCTGGATATTAATTTATATATTCTCTACAGACGTAACCAGGTCTGATTGTTGAGCGCTACACTCACTCTACTAAGATCCACAGAGTTGCCTGTCACAGCAGAGGGGACCTTCTGATGGGTGTCTGTGGAGGTGCCTGTCAGAGGGGGTATAGTGGAGGACTATTGAAAGGCACTTCTGTGGGCACCCTTCAGAAGGCCCCTCTGCTCTGATAAGCACCTCTACTGGCCACCTCAATCCTACAGTAGCAGGTAGACACACTCGGCTTCGCACCCCCACCACTCTGTTTTGGACACCTAGGCCTCTACCTATACTCCCAGGTCCATAATAATAATTAATTCTCCTCCCTCCCCAAGTAACTACCCACCCATGTCCATTACTACCCCTTCCAGGTCCATATCTCCTGCTCCCAGACCCATATCTCCTTCTCCTCCACCCCCAGGACCATATATCCTTCTCCCCCCAAGACCTTTATTACCTTCTTAACTCCCCGTCCACCGCCCCCATCCAGACACATACCTCCTTCACCCACCCTACCCCCATGCTTTCACTGGCAAATAAATCTATCTCTTGGGGGAGAAAGCAGTAATAAATCCTTGAGACTTCTTAACAGGAAACGTTGGGGTGATCAGATCAACTGAATTCTGAACGAGTGGATGGTTATGATTCTTGATTTGTATTTATTGCTACTTTACTTACAGCTATTGCTATTACTTATCATCAATTTTGTTTTTAAGTTTTGGTATTATTTTGGTATGATATGCTGCAATATATGGAAGGTCATGAAAACCCAAAGGGTGCATGCTCAATGCTCAGGCTTAAATAGGGTAGATGTGGGTGACTGACAATGACAAATCCCCATTGTGACTGGTTATGTCATGGAGGAGCTGTGTGAGAGTAACAAAGTAATCCGGCACCTTTATCATTAGTGTACAGTATAAAAGAAAGATGTTACTTGATATTTTAGCCTATCATCTGGGAGAACAGTAGTATAACATGGTTTGAGTGATAGTAGTAACAATAAGGGGCTAGTGAGATCAGAAAAGGCAAGAGAAACAATAAGCTTTATTTGATTATGACATCCTATCCGAATTACAGTATTTTATTGTAACCTGGCATTTTCAACCAGGTTAAAATATTTCAAATACAAACACATGAGTTTTAACAATCTGCAGGCGGCACTTTTTTTTTATTTTACTGACTATGTTATAAAAAGGTTTTATCTATAGTTCATTATTCTATACGCTGGGAAGCCCATTCCCTATGCTGGAGAATATTTGAATTGAATGAAGCTAAATTCTTCTGCAACACTGGGAAGTAGCTTCACAGAATATTGAATAAGGGCTGTAGGCTGGCAGTCATAAAAAGTGCAATGGGGGATATTGCGCACGATCCGGGGATACATTCACGTCAATGACAGTTATCGTCAGATCGGAGGCGATATCCCACATCGCAGCTTTATGACTCCCAGCCATAGTGTTAAACGGTTCTCTCTTACAAATGTCATTAATATAGCTACCACATAACGTTTTTTTCAATTATAGACGCACAGGCATTCATTAATAAAATCACATTACATGTGCACAAGTATACAAAGAACAAAACATTACTTAAAGATCACGTGTAGACAACACTGCATTTATTTTGATCACAAAACAAGTTAACAGTCGGATGTGCAGCAGTTAAATATATGTATGTTACAATGTTTAAAATATATATTTTAACAGCTTCAGTAGTTGGGCTCCTAGCTTCACATAACAGGTAATGTGAAATCCTTCCGTGGGATTCTCATTGTAACTGTGCTGGAAAAACAATCAAGTGAAGTGAACAAAACAGAAAAGTCCCATCTTTGTAAGACCCAGAGAAATTGTCCCTCCAGCCTTCATCACCTTAATTATTCTATTTGTGGACTGAAAGGCAATATGTTGACCCCTACAATGCCAGAGGGGCCTGCACATATTGTTTGGCCAATGTGTTGCGGACTCCTCTGGCAACGAAGGGGTTAAATAAATATTTGGCATTCATTAGGAATAAACTCATTGGAATGCATAATTCCAAGTTAATTCAAAACTTGTCAATGTCTGCAAAGTCATCATTCCCCAATACATTTCTTACTTCAATATGACAAGTTTCCAAATTTCGCTTGCTTCGTGTGGCAAAAAAGTGTGTATAGACAGAACAATATATAGAAATCCAATCCCATAGCATTTACAATTTAACACTGATGCTTGAGGCACAGATAAGAGATAAAATGATTTGCTTAAGATCACAAGGAGCTGACAATATAATTATAAGTAGGTTCGTGTTTTTTAAAGGCAGTGACATTACCACTAAACCACTCCTTCTCCTGTCACCAGTGGTTTAACTGATTGTTCAGTGGCCATACTATGTAAATATTCATTTATTTATATAGTGCCACTCATGTACATAGCACTTTACAGCAGTAACACACGTAACATAATAGGAATAAGTACTGCATACGTACAGTAAAAGGAGACATTAGGAAAAGGAGTCCCTGCCCCGAAGAGCTTGCAATCTACTATAAGAACATTCTGCTATGGAATATGTACAGTAGTCACCTGATCGTATCTAACTTCACGATTTAACACTGGCTTGGAAGGGGCTAATGACTATATTATCATGATAAATGTTTGCATTTGGTTAGATTAAATAAGTATATATAAAAAAAAGTGTAGGGCAGCTAAAATGTCATGTAATTGGAATACTGGCCTTTTCAATTCAGTGAGTTCAGCTCACCTGTGTTATATTTTTTTATTAGGGCACGAAGCAGACTACATAGATATCAAAACAAAAATAAATACCCCAGTTTTATAATAATATGGTCATGTCTCAAATAATTCCCTGGGGCTCATATTTAAGATACTGTGAAGCAACATCCCCATCCAGAAGAAGATTTTAGGAGGTAATTCTATGTAGTCCGAAAGGAAAGTTTCAGGCTATTTTTGGCCAAAAATCCCCATTGACTACAATAGAGATATTAATGTATAAGTTTTCTTTCTCCAGATTTCAGAAATAAGTCTAGTCTTTATCCAAGTATAATATTTTCAAAGACAGTCTGAACAATCAGACAATATAGGACAAGGCCCTTAGTTACATTGAAATTAATGGTGTTTACCCCATTCAGCGTCACAGCATGTTGAATAGGGTCAATACTGTTTGATTCATAAATATCCCTTAAAATTACTAATCAGTTTCAAATTCTTGTTATTAAAGACAATCTTCCTGATGGATTTGCGTGACTGTAATGGAAGTAGCTACCTGACCTAGTGTTGGAGAGCAACCTAAAGTTGGGTGCAATATTTATAGAGAATGACATGATGGCCCATGTTTACTAAGCAGCCCTATTGCATGAGATACCTTCTGGAGCTGTAAAACACCTTGCAGCTTATTCAAGTAGACGTACCTATCTACTGTATGTCTATTCTGGCATTGGAAGGTGTCTCGTGGAATATCATCTCATAGTAACTATAGTCTAAATATACCACAACATAATAGTTAAATATTAAAGTCCCTGACTCATGTACTCCCCATGCGTTAAACATCAGCACAAGGGCAAGGACTCATTTTAAGTAAGTATATTGTATATCCTTATTTTTTAGTTGTAGCTACAGTATGAGCAGTCAGCCAAGCCATCAGAAAATGCCAAAGAATGATCTTATTTTAACCCTGTGCTCATACATGTGCACACGTCATATCAGCTGTTATAATTAAATTATGACACTTCAACACTGGCAATACCGTGATTAATTTATTATTCGTTTAGATTTGACAGTATTGAACATATTTGTGACTTCATATATGAAACCTTGCAATGCATTGATTGCGACTAAGTGAAAAGTAAGACTTACACATCCAAAGGGTACTCAAGCAATTCATTACTATAATAAACCTGAGTAGTATTTTTTGGATTATGCGCTTCCTACTCAATATAACCATTTTTTTAAAATTAAACAAAGGGCCAGGCAAAAAGTGTTTTTTTCAGCACCTCATTTTCTCAGCACCTCATTTTCTCAGCACCTCATTTTCTCAGCACCTCATTTTCTCAGCAGGGGGAGTTAAATTTGAACCAAACTTCAAAAGTAAAAGATTGATCATAAAAAAAAATCTTGATCGGTATCTGATAGAAAAATGAGGAAAATTTTTCTTCAAAACCTAAAAATACTGAAATCAGTCTAAACCTATAAAGAAAAATACCAGTTAAACATTCACAAAAGCTATTGAACAAACTGGCAGGTGGAGTTGTTTTGCTTGTCTGATATAGCAAAAAGTTTTAAAAAAAGGCAACTCATTTAGATCAAGTATAGTAGTTCACTTAATGTGTAAGTTTTCTTTCTCCAGATTTCAGAAATACTGTAAGTCTAGTCTTTATCCAAGTATAATATTTTCAAAGTATTTTGATTTGACATTTTAGCTCAGTGTTATCAAATTGCATTTGTTACCCTACTGAAAGGGTATTTTTTCTTGACATGCATTTTTAATTTGTTAGTACAGCTCAACCCCCTTATAACGCTGTGCTTGGGGTCCAAAAAATCACACCGCGCTATAAGCGCATCGCGTTAGAAATAATGTACAATTGTATGCATTATACAATAAAGTATTGAAGATACCAATAATCGTGTTGTAAAGTATTCATAAATACGTAAATTGGGAGCCATGCCTGCATCGCGTTATAAGCGGATTCGCGTTGTAACGGATCACGTTATAACAGGGTTGAGCTGTAATAATACCTTTATTATGTACAAGTATGACCATCATGTGTAACTGTGTCATTTCAATTCTTCTCCTAATGCAGAGAAAAATCAACACTATTTAGTTCAACATTTTTGTCAAATTAATTTACCAATCTTCTCTTCTAATTGTCACTGAGCATGTTTCAGTATAACATTGCGTTCTTAACTTTATATACCCACATAAGACTAGGCACTTGGATCAAAAAAACTACTGTACTGTACCAAAATAACGGTATACTACGTTCACCAAAACACGACGGGCACAATACCGATCTTTTTTCCTGGGCACACTGTGTACACAGTCCGAAGAGGAAAGTTTTTCTTGGCAGACGCTTAATAACGCCGTCTAGATTCTGTATCACAAACTATCCCTTTTCTCTGTTTCATTCTTTTCGTCTCTCTTCATCTGGAATTGACTTGTTGGTCATCTTTTATACAGAATTTTATACATTTAACCAGTGTTGAAGCTGCAAGGGGAAAAAAAAAAAAAGTGGTAAAATAAGCGTTGTTGAATGCATTTTGGTGATATGGTGAATAGAATGAACTAAATAGAGGAAACGTATCAGATTCCCAAGTGTACAAACTTAGGTAAAAGCAGCATCAGGTGTATATTCATTTAAGAACAAATCCTATTGCCCTAGCCGGCATCAGGTTTGACCTGGATCATTGTCTTTTTATTTCTGCTCTTCTTCCCAATAGAAAGAAGAAGTGCAATAATTTGCTAGATCAGGAGTTTTCTTAACAGAATTCATCTGATGTCGGCGTGATTCCAATTCTAGACTGTTGGTTTAAAAAAGGTTTCTAAAGCTTCACTTGTTTTTCTGGTCACTTACATTTTTTATTGCTATTGGTTGATCCAATTTTTTGGGGGGATTAATTTGCTAGGAGGGTAATTGTAGAACTAACACCATGGGAGGTATTTATCAAAGATTACTTTATGCAAAATATAACCTCCCTGCTTAAAGTGGCCGTCCCAAGTAGCACTTAAACAAAAGAAAGGCACATAACGGAAGGACTTGGTTAAATATATAAACCCTGTACTTTTTTTAATTTCAAATCATTAGAAATGCTAAAATAAGCCTTTTACACTCAAACTTCGTACAATTAACCTCGACGAGGAAAATGGCAGCCATCTTCTTTAATGTCAAAAGTCTATGATGTTGGAGACTGATATCTCCAGATTGCAGCAACATAAAAATAAAAGGGAAATATCACCTTAAAAAGCACAAGGAACGCGGTTAAATGGCAAATGATAATAACATGAAAAGATATGTTAAGAAAAGATAAGTGACCAGGGACTGCACATATAAGCATGTATGTTATTCCTTCATGCTGCATATACTGTATCTCATGAGGACGTTTCATTATGAGAATTTCCAGCATTAAAAGCTAGAGAGCAGGTGCCCTCCTACTGCTGTTTTCTTTGCCAACATATGCTCAGATTGTTTTCTTTTATAACGAGGAGCTATAAGGCAAACAATAGTGTGTTTACCTTCACCAGTCCACTTCTAGGCCATCTTTAGTATACTTCTGTAACATAATGTACGCGAAAGAGGTCGTTTTTACATATGTGAAATTATTGCAGCTATTAAAGATGGTATTAAGATGAAGGCAATAATAGGGTGAATGTCCTGATTAGATGTGTGGCCGGCAGTAGAATGCTTCCCTAATTACAGACATAACCCTACAATTAGCATGCTCCACTGGCTCTTTATTGACTAGGATGTGAATATCACGCCAACAGTAATGACAAACATAACATGAAAAGCAGACTGTTACTTGGTTCTTCACTTTTGAAATAATGCACAGCAAGTTCTAATGTTAATTAGCAAGGCTGTCAATATTTTTTTGAGAAGTGAAAAGGAAGACTGTAAACGTGTTGGAATGGATTACTTTGTTGCCATGTGATCCAGAGAAAGACAGATATTAAGTCAGCTAAACACTATTTGAACCATATACTTTCCCCCCATATTTTCAAAAAGCAGCAATCCCGGCTGCTCATTTTTTGAACTCTGATTTTGTTTACAGGATGGGCACCGAGGTGGTCGCCAAGACTGAACCGCAGATACTTACCATTGAAGATACAGCGTTTTGGTCCCCAGTAGGAGATTACAAAACCTATCCGCAGTTGAAATCTCACAGGTCCAGTGATTAGAGTTGAGTGGACTGGTCTTAATCCTTTTCCTGGATTTTCACTGGATTTTTTTTTAGAACAAATCCGATCACCCTACCACAATGTGCCTGTGGACTGGGTGCTAAACAATCTGAGCGTATTACTCCTAACCCACCATTGGATACAATCCAATGCAATTTGTAAGAATCCGCACTCAGGTTCCATATTGAAACCGAAATCCACACGGCAGATTATAAATCCCTTGCGGATTGTTAATAATCTGCACTCGAATGAAATCCGGGGAGAGAAAGAGAAATAGACACCCCCCCCCCAACACCCCCCTCCCCCCAAATGTAATCCAAGTGCGGATTTTTAACAATCCACAGGGGATTTGGAATCCACCGTTCGGATTACCAGTGATGCAAAAAAAGTCTGATTTGCCTTTTTGAGACTGATCCGTGTAAATCAGCGGCTCAAAGAAACTGGTTACTGAGCACACATTAAAATTCGCAACAACAATTCGCCATCTCTACTCGCGAGCAATAGGGAGCTGCAACTTCATCCATTGCAACTTTCTATTAAAAACCCTGCGTGAAACCAGGAAGTAGTGCTGGTATCATTACCGGCAAGTATCTTGGAAAGTGGGGGGGGGTCCCCAGAGCTAAAAAAAAAAATAACAACGCTTAGCTCTGAAAACCTTTTGGTTTTCATCCTGCAAAAAAGGGGGGTGGGCAAAATGGTGGGATTGCTGCTTTGATTAACAACTTCTTGTTTTTTGGAGGGGGCATGGGGGGGAGATTTTAACTCCAATTTTTTTGAAAATCAATACCTTGAACATACATATCCAAACATTACATCTTTTGGGGTAAAGTCATAGCAGGGCCTGTAGATTTGCTAGATACCCCTGAATTCAGATGTATTCAGAAAGAAATGTCTATCTAATAATCAGCCCTGTTGGTCTTACTGCTTTTTAAAGTCTTGTAAAAATGTGCTTTTACACAATTGGGTAACCCAAAATAACTTAACAGTTTCCACTGTCTTATAAGTTTGCTATGACATATAGTTTTAAATGGAACAAGGTCAGATCAAAAGTACAGTTTTCATCCATTTTGCAAAGGCCTTTGATTCTGTGGATCAGGAAATCTTATTGTACTGCAGATGTATGTAGCGGACAAATATTAGCTCGGATTCCAAAGGTTCATGTCGCAGGCCCATCCCTAGAGTATGTGCCGCTCTTAGGAAAGCACTATTAAGGACGCCCATCCCACCCCCCAAAGAAAAAAAAGAAATCCTCCCCCCAACCCAAAAAAATGTTTACAGAAATTATTTCCCCAAACAAATCTAGGTAGGAAGCAGGGGATCTCCGGAGCTGAAACCCGTTAATATCAGCTCTGGGGACACCCCGATTCCTGAGATACTTACCTCCTTAGGGGGTACTGGTATCTCTTGCTCCGGTTTAGATGTCCCATCACATGGGCTAATATGAAGGTCTCGCCCCCCGAGACCTGCTGCCCCTAAGAGGCACCTTATCTGCTTACCACCTAGGGACGGGCTTGTTCCTGCGTCAGATTCCAAGAATCCAGAGTTGCTATTTCTCTAACCAAAACCACGTGTAAAACAACTCACAACATTGTTTTTACCCAAGTACTGACAATTCACCACTCCTTGTTCCAAAAGTCATTAGGCAGGTGTCTTTTACTAATTTACTCATTAGTATTTAGTAATACTAAGTTGAAAAGATTTTCGGAGCTAGAAGGAGAAGTCATTTTAAATATAATGTCTGCCTGTCAGGCCCAAAGCTCCAAGACCGTGAAACCTAGACACCGGAAACTTTGTACACATACCAAGGGGATCCTAGGTGTGTGCACGTGTCAGGAGCCGGGTGCCGCACGCCACCACACGCAGGCACACGGCTCTCTTACCTGCTCCGTCGTCTGCTTCGGAGACCTCGGACTCGCACAGTCTCACGCGTGCTCCCGCTTCCCCTGCACGCACGTGTGGCTCTTCCTCCCACCAGGCACGCCCTTTTCTGCGTGCGGCGCACGCACGTGACACGCACACGATGCACCCGAGCTCTGTGGCAACTGAGCCTCATTATTCCCACCTCAGTACCGAGGGTCTCGTCTTGTTTGTGGTGAGCACAGCGTGACAGTATGCTCAGCCCCACAAACATAGACCCCTCAGAGGTGGGAAACATTTTGGCGTCGCACGCCACTATGTTTTCCAAACTGGAGAAATTCCTGGATCAGTCCAGCCGCAGCATGGATTCCCTACAGCAGGATCTTCGATTTCTTACGGTGCAGGTGCAAAATATCTCTGCTCTTACTCCCTTGACTCCTCCCACTGAGCCATTAGAAGGAGCCTCGTCTTTGGACCCCAACTCCTGGCACCCAACCGATATTCTGGAGACCCCCTGGAATGTCACGGCTTCTTAAACCAATGCTTCATTCAATTCGAGATGACACCCTCTCATTTCCCTTCTGCCAGATCCAAAATAGTGTACATTTTCTCTCTACTTAAAGGCGATGCCTTGGCGTGGGCCTCCCCCAATCTGGGAGCAGAGGACCGATCTCACACAGGATATCGAACGTTTCGCCAAGGAATTTCGTTGTGTCTTCGACACCCCTGGACGTAGAGTGACGGCCGCCTCTTCTCTCTTTCACATTACCCAAGGGAACCGCCCAGTGGCCAGGTACGCTCTGGAATTTTGCACCATTGCCTCAGAGACGAGCTGGAATAGCAAGGCTCTGTCCTCTGCCTTCTGGCAAGGTCTCTCGGAACCGCTCAAGGACGAACTTGCTGCTCAAGAACGGCCGCCCGAGTTGGAGGAGGTCATTGCGCTTTGCATTCACGTGGTTCAGCGCCTCCAGGAGCGAAGAGCAGAACGTTCACGTCACCGACAGCCTCCTACCAGACCTCACGCCTTCCATCTTTCCTCTCCAGAACCCTTACCTTTGATGTTCCGGAACCTTGCAACTAGGAGGCAATAAGTTATCTCCTTCCAAGAAGCAACGCCGTCGTTCCTCCGGACTCTGCCTCTACTGTGGCAATCCCGGTCACCAGGCCCTTCGCTGCCCTCTCAATTCGGGAAATGCCAGCTCCCAATGAGACCCAGGGGAGTTTCATTGGGATGTAGTGAGTAGAGGTGACAAGGGAGCGGGACACCATGCACGTGTAAAAGAGAGATCACAAAAATAGTACAGTACTATATAGCACAAAAATTATAATCCTATGAAATTCTGCAAAGGTTATACTCACAAGCAGACAGTGAGTAAAGGCATTTCACACAAAAAGTGTACACGAACAGTAGTCCCATGTAGAGGGGCGTCTGGGGACCAGGATGGGATGGATAGGGTGCACTACAGCAGAGGACAAGAACACACCATAGCGCGAACTGTGAAACAATTTAATGAATTAAAAAACACTTCACAAGTGCTCACTTACAAAGTATAAGAAGTTATCAAGCAATAAGGAATCAAAGGTACAGGCATATGATGATCTCACCGCCCCTTCCTCTCCAGGAATCGCGATTAGGTTTGGAATGGAGACGCTCCGCCACAGGTGCTCCTAATTGCGGCCGCAAGAAGCAACGAACAGCTCAGCGTCTCTCCTCCACGTGTCTTGGTATCTGCCTCGATTCGACACGTTGCGCTAGAGAACTAGCTTCGTCAGGAATCTGGCACCCTATCCTACACTTGCTCTTAAATACAGTCAGCTAGCTCTTCATTGGTGGTTTATAATGGTCTCTGGTTATGTGTGATTAATGCGCTGCATCTGTGACCACAGTCACCTGGGATACATGATACAAAGCCAATCCAAGATGGCCGCCATCGGGACAAAAACTTACAAACCCCTTGTATAACTTTATCAGCCACATAGTCTTAGTGACAGAGTGTTGGAATACATGATACAAAGCCAATCCAAGATGGCCACCGTCAGGACAAAAACTTACAAACTCCTTGTATAACTTTATCAGCCACATTGTCTTAGTGACACAGTGTTGGGAATGGACAACAGGTCACAAACCCTCTTAAATTGAGTAGTCAGCAATGGAAAGACATTGAAAGTATATTATGTGCTTGCTAACTTTGTTCTCTTTTATTTCATATATGCTGCCTGGTTGGACTACAAGGATGGCAAATAGAATTAGTTAGGATTTTTTTGTATGTATGGAATTTTTACTGTAATAAAGATACTATTCTTTATTTTGAAATTTGTCATTTAACTATTAGAGTGAACCATTAAAAATCTTAAAAATTAGCAATAATTGTAATTTGTATGTATTTTTTTAAATATGTTTATATTTTTTTCAAAATGTACTTTTAGAACTACTTTTTATCAGTATTGTATAAACACTGCTTTTTGGGCATATCCCTAACTGTATGCAATGTCTTTCCATTGCTGACTACTCAATTTAAGAGGGTTTGTGACCTGTTGTCCATTCCCAACACTGTGTCACTAAGACAATGTGGCTGATAAAGTTATACAAGCTGTTTGTAAGTTTTTGTCCCGATGGCAGCCATCTTGGATTGGCTTTGTATCATGTATTCCAACACTGTGTCACTAAGACAATGTGGCTGATAAAGTTATACAAGGGGTTTGTAAGTTTTTGTCCCGACGGTGGCCGTCTTGGATTGGCTTTGTATCATGTATTCCAACACTGTGTCACTAAGATAATGTGGCTGATAAAGTTATACAAGGGGTTTGTAAGTTTTTGTCCCGATGGCGGCCATCTTGGATTGGCTTTGTATCATGTATCCCAGGTGACTGTGGTCACAGATGCAGCGCATTAATCCCACATCACCAGAGACCATTATACACCACCAATGAAGAGCTAGCTGACTGTATTTAAGAGCAAGTGTAGGATAGGGAACCAGATTCCTGACAAAGCTAGTTCTCTAGCGAAACACCTCGAATCGAGGCAGATACCAAGACACGTGGAGGAGAGACGCTGAGCTGTTCGTTGCTTCTTGCGGCCGCAATTAGGAGCACCTGTGGCGGAGCGTCTCCATTCCAAACCTAATCGCGATTCCTGGAGAGGAAGGGGCGGTGAGATCATCATATGCCTGTACCTCTGATTCCTTATTGCCTGATAACTTCTTATACTTTGTAAGTGAGCACTTGTGAAGTGTTTTTTAATTCATTAAATTGTTTCACAGTTCGCGCTATGGTGTGTTCTTGTCCTCTGCTGTAGTGCACCCTATCCATCCCATCCTGGTCCCCAGACGCCCCTCTACATGGGACTACTGTTCGTGTACACTTTATGTGTGAAATGTCTTTACTCACTGTCTGCTTGTGAGTATAACCTTTGCAGAATTTCATAGGATTATCATTTTTGTGCTATACAGTACTGTACTATTTTTGTGATCTCTCTTTTACATGTGAATGGTGTCCCGCTCCCTTGTCACCTCTACCCACTACGTCCCAGTGGAAACGAAGACTTTCCCTTCTTGTCTAGGTTGAGTGGGTATCCTTTGTTTATTCATTTTAGTTTTATTATATATGTTTATTGCTCATTTTGGGGTTATTTTATTGTAGTGAGCCCTGGTTACCAAAGGGTGTCACTATTTCACTGTTTTAATTTGGATTATTTCTTTGTGGCACTATCTCCTCTTGAGCGCCAACCCTGGTTATTTTCTTGCTACTGAGTTTCATTGGGAACACACTTTTTCCCCCTTAAAAAAAAGAAAACATCCTCCCAAGTAGGATCTTGATTCCCGTTTCCCTTAGTACCGAGACCTCTTGCATCCCAGCCTTGGCCTTCATCGACTCCGGGTCTGGAGGCAACATTATAGACCAAGAATTCACCAAAAAGAACAACATCTCCCTCATCAAAAGGAAGAACCCCGTGGGGTTAGAGGCTATCGACGGTCGGCCACTCCAACCGGCTTTCATTGTTCTTCAGACCATTGAATTGTCTCTCTTGGTTGACGGCACCCACATGGAGAGGATTTCCCTTGACATCATCCACACGCCCTCCGTAGAGGTTTTCCTGGGATTTCCGTGGCTTCAACGCCATAATCCTCATCAACTGGACTGACGAGAGCTCCATCACTTGGAACACCCAGTGTGCCACGTCTGTGCTCCTCCTGTGCAATAAATTTGCAGTTTGAAGACACCCGTAGAGGAGCAGTCCACCTTACCTGAGGTCTACCTGAATTTCCGTGATGTCTTTGACAAAGCCAAATCCGAGCTACTACTCCCACATCAACCCTTTGACTGTCCCATCGACCTACTGCCTGGTTCCGTCCTTCCCAGAGGGAGATCTTACCCACTTTCACTCCCGGAGACCAGAGCCATGACAGACTACATACAGGAGAATCTCAAAAGGGGGTTTATACGCAAGTCGTCTTCCCCTGCCGGAGCGGGATTCTTTTTTGTAAAGAAAAAAAGACGGTACCCTCCGCCCATGCATCGACTATAGAGGCTTGAATAAAATTACCCTCAAGAATCGATATCCAATGACATTAATCTCTGAACTTTTCGACCGCCTACGAGGAGCTACGATATTCACCAAACTAGATGTACAGCCTATAACTTGGTGAGGATCCGTCAGGGTGACAAATGGAAAGCGGCATTTAACACATGAGACAGCCACTATGAGTACCTGGTCATGCTGTTCGGCCTCTGCAATGCTCCAGCGGTTTTTCAAGATTTTCGGTGAACGAGATTTTCAGAGACCTTCTCAACCACTTCCTTATCGTATATCTTGACGTTATTCTAATTTTTTCTAAATCGTTGTCGGAGTACATCAACCATGTCAAGCAGGTACTAGTACGCCTCCGCGAGAATCACTTGTATGCCAAATTGGAGAAATGCCAATTCCACCGAACCTCCACAGCATTCCAAGGTTACACAGTTTCGGACTCCGGTTTTTCCATGGACCCCGCCAAACTTAAAGCGGTCTTGGATTGGCCACTTCCTACTTCCCTCAACGCCATTCAAAGATTCCTGGGCTTTGCCAACTACTACAGGAGATTTATCAGGAACTTCTCATCCATTGTGGCTCCCATTATTGCCCTAACGAAAAAGGGGGCAGATGCTACCTCTTGGCCTTCCACAGCCACTCGGTCCTTCAAACTCCTTAATGTGGCCTTCGTCTCTGCACCCATCCTGACTCATCCGAACACCAGTCTTCCATTCACCCTAGAAGTGGATGCCTCGGACATTGGAGCCGAAGCCATCCTATCCCAGAGGAAGTCTCCCCAGGCCAGACTTCACCCCTGCACATTCTTTTCCAATAAAATTTCCGTGGCCCAACAGAACTATGATGTCAGTAACCGTGAGTTACTAGCCATCAAGCTCGCTCTGGAGGAGTGGAGAAACTTGCTTGAGGGTACGGAGACTCCAATTACCATCCTGCCCAGCGTCTAGGAGCTCATCAAGCCCGATGGTCACTTTTTTCCCCGCTTTAATTATATCATTTCGTTCATACCAGGATCAAAAAATTTGAAGGCTAATGCCCTTTCCCGCCCATTCATTGTTGAGGATAAGCCTGAAGTCAAATTGGAGACCATTCTTCCAGCCAAATATATTCTGGCAGCTAATACCTTTGACGTGTTGAAGAAGATTCTCGCAGATCAGGCCAACATCCCGGAGGGTCTAGAGGTTCCCGACGGTCATCTCTTCGCTGCACCTCGCTTTCGCAAAAAAATTCTGGAATGGGGCCATTCTGCCGGACACCCAGGTGCCAAGAGAACATCCAACCTTATAACTCGAACCTTCTGGTGGCCCAGGATCAATTCAGACGTGGAAGAGTTCGGCAAAGTATGTCTGACTTGCTCCCACAACAAAACTCCCCGCAACAAGCCCCAAGGATTTCTACACTCCCTTCCTGTCCCGATCGCCCCTGGAACCACTTGGCCATGGACTTTATTGTCGAATTACCCGTCTCCAAGGGTATGAATACCATTCCTAGTGATCATCAACCGTTTTTCAAAGCAGACTCATTTTGTTCCTCTCAAAGGCTTACCTAACTCTTCTTCCCTAGCTGATATTTTCGTCAAAGAGGTCTTTCGCCTTCATGGAGTTCCATTAACCATCGTGTCCCATCGGGGTCCCCAATTTATTGCCAAATTCTGGCATGCTTTTTCCCAAAGGCTAGGCATCTCTCTACATTTTTCTTCTGGGTACCACCCGCAGACCAATGGTCAAACAGAGAGAACCAACCAAACTCTGGAGCAGTACTTACACTGTTTTCTCGGATACACAGGATGATTGGGTGGACCTTCTCCCTTGTGCTGAATTCGCCCACAACTCCCTACGGAAAGAATCCACTCAAAATTCACCTTTTTTCATCAACCTTGGTTTCCATCCATCCCGACTCCCTATCAACTACATCTTCCGGCGTTCCAGCCGCAGACGAACGGATCCTGTCTTTACAAGAATCATGGAAAGAAAATCCAGGAGAACCTTTAGATTGCCATCTCTAGACAGAAATTCCAAGCCGATCACCATCGTCGCGGGACTCCGGAGTTCAAACCAGGAGACAGGGTATGGCTTTTGTTAAAGAACATTCGACTCAAAGTACCCACTCTCAAGTTAGCACTTAGATACCTGGGTCTTTATCTAATTCTAGAAAAGATCAACCCTGTGGCAATCCGCCTACAACTTCCACCCGCTATGAAGATTCCATCCTTCTTCCATGTCTCACTCCTAAAACCTGCCTTTCAGAGTACTCGTTTTCCATCCCCTCGACTCGTACAGTGTCAACAAGAGTACGAGATCCAGACCATTCTTGACTCAAGAATTTCTAGGAAAACTCTACAATACTTGGTTCACTGGAAGGGATACGAACCTGAGGAAAGATCCTGGATCCCTCACCACCATATCCATGCTCCTGATCACCTCAAAAGGTTCCATTGGAGGTTTCCCCTCAAACCTTACCGGAGTCGCCCGGAGGTCGCTCCTGAAGGAGGGGGTACTGTCAGGAGCCGGGTGCCGCACGCCCCCACACACAGGTGCACGGCTCTCCTACCTGCTCCTTCGTTCGCTGCCGAGACCCCGGACTTGCGCAGTCTCATGCGCGCTCCCGCTTCCCCCCTGCACGCACGTGCGGCTCTTCCTCCCGCCTGTTGGCCCCCTCACGCTGGTGCACGCATTCTAATCCCGCAGCAGGAGTCCCCGCCTTCGGATCACGGCGCGCGTCTTCTGCGCGCAGCGCACGCACGTGACGCACACGAGCTCCATGGCAACTGAGCCTGATTATTCCCACCTCAGTACCGAGGGTCTCGTCTTGTTTGTGGTGAGCACAACGTGACAACATGGGTGTTATTTGTTATTTAAAAGCAAAGTTCTATTAATTCTAGGAGATATATATATATATATAAAGCCAGTGGGTTTTGTACCTGGTAGGCTATGTATCTGGCATGTGAGATCATAATGCACATAGCCTGGTGGCAGATAAAGAATTTGCGACACCATAAGATAATAAAGGAAAGATACAGTGGAGGGAGAAGAGGGAGGGAGAGAAGGTGGGAAAATAATAACAGCTTATTCTATCTTCTATTTAAAATCAGGGGGAAGAGAGAAGTGTATACAGATGCAGCGGCCATAATTTTACAAAATCACGCGGTTTATACCTCGGAATACCCATGTCATGGCGCGGGATTACTTCCAACATACCGCCTTAAGACGCGAGTGCGTAAAATGTCATTTTAGTGTTCTGTCTTTTAAACACCTGAAATTGACACAGTAGCACAGTACTGTACACATTACAATTCATTCATTTCATTGCACACAATCCATGCAGCACACACGAAAATGGCGCTGTGATGCCTTAAAATAATGGCCGCTGCATCAGTATACAACTGATGAGATATTGCTCAGGCCCAAGTGACAGTAGGTTTACAAGTACCAGGTGCATAGGGAGAAATATCAGTAGAAACACCAAAGAAAGTGACTGAAGTCACAAAAGTCCCCTTAACATGCACTCATGGTACATAAGTAATAGGATAATTAAGGATAAAGTATCCACAGAGGACTGAAATGTACCACTCAACCACGTACTCAAAGTAAACAATGGTGGTAGGACGTCTGAACTGTTAAAAGCAAAAATAATACATTTTAATAATTAAGTAATAATACCCTCAGAACAGGGCATTACTGGCCAATAATGCCCTGGCTGGAAGAGTTGATTTTTATCAGCATGATTGTCTACATTCTTATGCTTTTACTGCAAGTTTATTAAAAGGAAATTGTACATACACACAGCCCTCTCTATATCCACACACGCACACACACACACACTCTGCTACCCCCCCTCTATACACACAAACACACTCTGCAGTCCCCCCTACACATTGTGCAGCCCCCTCCTCTATAACCACAAAACACACTGCAGCCCTCCTCCACCCTCTACACTCACAAAACACACACACAGCAGCCCCCCCTCTACACCCACAAACACACAAAACACACACACACACCAAAACACACTCTGCAGCCCTCCTCCACCCTCTACACCCACAAAACACACTGCAGACACACACACACACACACACACAAACAAAACAGACTGTTGCCCCCTCTACATCCATAAAACACACAACAGCAGCTCCCCTCAACACCCACTGCAGCCCCCATGTAAACCCACACACTGAAGACACACACACAAAACACTCTGCAGCCCTCCTCCACCCACAAAACACACACTGCAGCACCCCCTCTGCACCTACAAAACACACACTGCAGCACCCCCTCTGCACCTACAAAATACACACTGCAGACACACACAAATCAACAAACTACACTCTACCATCTCTACATCCACAAAACATACACCAGCAGCCCCCTCTACAGCCCCCTGTAAACCCACACACTGCAGACACACAAACCAACAAAACACTCTGCACCCCTCCTTCACCCACAAAACACACACTGAAGACACACACTGCAGCTCCTCCTCTACACCAACAAAACACACCAACAAGACTCTGCTGCCCTCTCTACACCCACAAAACACACACCAACAGAAAACACACACACACACACACACTAATAAAACACTCTGCTAGCCCCCTTTACACCCACAACACAAACACACAGACACACAACCCTTTCCCCTCACTCTCCTGTGCAGAGCTCTCTGTAGGCAGGGAGGAGTCGTCGGTGCCTTCTGTCCAATCACCTCCCTTGTCTAAGAGCAAATTGCACTCTTTGTGAATGAGAACTGAAAGCCGATTGGCCAAAAATTCCAGCCCATTACTGATTAGAATATGCCCGGAATTTTAACCAATCAGAAAGCAGGGATTTAAATAATGCCCGGAATTTACCAGCTTTAGCCTATAATAATCCATAACAACGCCAAAACACAGTGAAAGTATGTAACCGTGAATATAAAATTGGAATAAAATAATTCCCCAGATT
This sequence comes from Ascaphus truei, assembly GCF_040206685.1. Taxonomy (NCBI): domain Eukaryota; kingdom Metazoa; phylum Chordata; class Amphibia; order Anura; family Ascaphidae; genus Ascaphus; species Ascaphus truei. The sequence goes on from NC_134484.1 coordinate 229,084,157, forward strand.
GGAACGGTGTGTAGGAGAATATCTAGTAGTAAGGAAGACAATGTATTACATAAAGTGATATAACAATAATGTATCACATCAGATGTAAGTAAGTATATCAGCACAAACAGTTCCCTATTTAGTAACTACTAAATAACCACACTTACAGTATGTGGTATAAAACCCCGTTTGCTTAGGTTAAATGTAGCCCCAAGCACCCAGCAAATGCATGACAAGTATACATAGCGTGACTGCACTGTATGTGTGAACAACAAACAGTAATGTGTCAATACACCACACACGCATTAAATCCTCATTCCTCTAATTGTCAGAATGAACACGGACATTCAATTGCACAGATAAATGGACATTCAATTGTACAGAGCCTACAGAGACACTGGTATATTCTGGTTCAGGACACTGACCTGGTACAGGTCTGTAAATCCTCACCAAATATGACGTGTAAACGGTCAAAGAATCTGAAAGATATTCTCGTGCACAGCCATCATAAGAGTAATCCAAGTAGAACATGGTTGGGAGCCAAACCGAACGGATTTTATCCCTGTGGCCGATGTAACGCATGCGCCTCAATGAAGACGACCCAATATTTTTCAGACTCAAAAAATTCAGGCCTTTTCCCAATCAAGACATTTATCAACTGTCTGATGACAGGAGTCATTTACCTGATCACATGTATATACAATAAACAATATGCCGGCGAAACACACCGCCCCCCTAAAAATAAGAGTTTTGGAGCATCTGGGTTCCGTTCGCAACCAACGTGATACTCCTGTTGCAAAGCACATGAATGATTCACATAAATGTGATGCTGGGGTCCTTCGCTTCACGGGAATAGAATATGTCCCATGGGGCCCACGTAGAGGCGATTGGGACCACAAATTATTACAACGTGAATGCAGGTGGATTCATACCTTGGATACATTAGCACACCATGGAATGAACGAGGGCTTCGTTCATCTGAGTTGTTATCTGGTATTGTAATTAACATCTTGTCATCCACAAGGACATGGGTAGAGGTATCCAGGGATGCAGTATAATATTAGAGACTCGTTTTGTCCCTCGGCGGGTCGTACAGGTCAGTACATTTCTACATCACTGACCTGTGTACGACTTCATCTACGTACACGTGCCCTCTCTGGTTAATAAACGGGTCCCATTTTTGCCACATAAAATCTGTATGTTTGGACCCTGGGTGCACAGTACACAATGAATAGACTCTCAATCTATCACTTTACATTTAGATCTAGCCTGCATATGATATGTATCCATTTGCCTAGACATCCTTATTTGTTTTCACACACATTTATTTCTAGTGCGTTTGTCACATACGTGTGTTCAGTACTCCACATCCATCAGGTTATGGGCAAGAAGATCTAGGGATACAGTGTAATTTGAGAGACACTTTCTTGTCCCTTGGGATGGAAGGTAGACTTTGTCTTGACCTGCATTTGACTTCAAGTATTCACTTTTGGTCTTTAATTTATACTCCTATCTACTGTGTCCCTATATGTTCCCTTTATGCTCATTTGATCCTATATTAGACTCCTACAGGGACGAGGGGTACATTGTAAGTCATACATACAGTATATCATTAACACTGCTGCACTATCGTGATCGTGCATACCCGCCACTGATTACAATGTACATGCAGCGTTTAGAGAGATTGGCTGCTTGTTACAGGCTCCTCCCCCTCAAGGAATAATAGGTGTATGGACATCTCTCGTATGTTACTCCACACCCCTGAAGAAGTGTGATACGTCCCACGAAACGTGCGTCGGGCGTGTTGACGTCACGTCAGTGGCGTCTACGAGGGGACAATGTTTTGAAGGAGTATAGAGTTTCAGCTCCGGCAGTATATACAGTTGTATACTCATTTTCTTTTCCAGTCAGGCAATAATACATGCTTTGACTGTGCAATTGAATGTCCGTGTTCATACTGACAACTAGAGGAATGACGATTTAATGCGTGTGTGGTGTATTCGAACATTACTGTTTGTTGTTCACACATACACTGCAGTCACACTATGTATACTTGTCATGCATTTGTGGGTGCTTGGGGCTACATTTAACTTAAGCAAACGGGGCTTTATACCACATACTGTAAGTGTGGTTATTTAGTAGTTACTAAATAGGGAAGTGTTTGTGCTGATATACTTACTTGCATCTGATGTGATACATTATTGTTATATCATTTTATGTAATACATTGTCTTCCCTCCTACTACAGTAGCTATTCTCCTACACACCGTTCCCATCTGGGGAATTATTTTATTCCAATTTTATATTCACGGTTACATACTTTCACTGTGTTTTAGCGTTGTTATGGATTATTATTAACATTTATTATTTTTGCTTTTAACAGCTCAGACGTCCTACCACCGTTGTGTATTTTGAGTATGTGGTCGAGTGGTACATTTCAGTCCTCTCTGTGGACACTTTATCCTTTATTATCCTATTACTTATGTACCATGAGTGCATGTTAAGGGGACTTTTGTGACTTCAGTCACTTTCTTTGGTGTTTCTTTGAAAGAGAGAAGTGGTAGGGGGAAGAGAGAGACGGGAGAGGGGGAGAGAGTGAGAATGGGGAGGTGTGTAGAGAGAGAAGGGGGGATGATGGGAGAGAGAAGAGGGGGGAGAGAGAGAAGAGGGGGGAAAGAGAGAGGAGAGAAAGAAGTTGGACGGAGAGCGATAAAAGTAGAAGGGGAAAGATAAGGGGGAAGGAGGAGAAATGGAGGAAGGAGAAGAGAGAAGAGGGAGTGGGAGAGAGAAAGAAAAGGTGGGGCAGAGAAAAAGAGAGGTGGAGAGTAACAGAGGAGGAGAGGGAGATGGCTTACAGCCATGCACCAGCTGAACAACTCAGGGTATCAGGGCTGTATCACTCAAGTAAAATAGGGTAATTACTATACATCTGCACACAATTTATAATTAGTCATTTGGATTACTGCAACCCGTGCGAAGCTGGGTACTTTAGCCAGTCTATAATAATAAAACAGCCTGTGTGTCTGTCGATCTTTCAGGGCCATAGAAATTGAAACCTAGACATGTCAAACTTTACAGGCATACTAAGGGAATCATAAGGGTGTGCGACTGTTTGTTCTTTTTTTATTATTATTATTTAAATGTATTAATTCTATGAGTGATTAACATTTCTGTGACAAACAAGCCAGCTAGTGGGTGTTGTATCCGGTAGGCTATGTATCTGGCATGTGACATCATACTGCGCATAGCCTGGTGGCAGATAAGGAGTCAGCTATAAAGTTTACATAGAAAGCAAACAAAAAAAAAAAAAAGAAAAAGAGGAAGTCCGTTGACACATTGGGAGAAAATAGAAGAGGAACCTCGCTCTAAACCCAAGACTGGGGAAATTGCTGCATGCTGCCAGGGAAGTGGCAGAAGCTATAGGAAAAATGATGGATCATGTCAGAGAGACATCATCCACTCAAAGTATCCCTCTTAATGGTGCACCACAGTACCGATTTATTTTATATATATATCAATCTGTGTGGTCAGTTGTTTGTTATTTGTTATTAAAGTTTCTTTTAAACTGTTCACTCCAACTAATTTCACACTTACCACACAGATTGATATATATATATATATATATATATATATATATATATATATATATATAATAAATCTGTACTGTGGTGCGCCGCTAAGAGGGATATTTTGAGTGGATGATGTCTCTCTGACATGATTCATCATTTTTCACAGTGGGAGAAAGCAAGAATGCTGGAGAAGGAGAGAAAGTGATGGGAGGGAGGGAGAAGAGGGGAGGGAGAGATATGAGGTTGGAGAGAGATGGTTGGGGAGAGAGAGAAGAGAGGGAATGAGGGGAGAAGGAAGGAGCAGGGAGAAGGAGTGGTGAGAGGAGTAGGGATGAGGGAGGAGGAGAGGAGGAGAGGAAGAGAAAGGAGAGGTGAGAGAAAAGGAGGAAGATAGATGAGGGGCTGAGAGAGAAGAGGGGGAGAGGAAAGGGAGTGGAGAGAGAGAGAGAAAGGGGGAGATACGCAATTTACTATTAGTAATTTTGATTACTGCAACCCGTTACATTTAAACATTTTATTTCCACTAGGAACTGTTTCTGTTGAACTTACAGTAAATTGCCGCACTTCACCCTTTTCTACCAGTTCATATTCTTTTTCAGGCGTAATTGCGTAAGCAGCTTTCTAAAATGAAGTAGAAAATATGAGAAAAATTAACGGGGGAAAAATGTAGTCATTATCTGCTGGTCAGTTGTGTGTAAACAAGCAGAGTAATTTGTTAACATCCAAAAATTGTTTCAGACTATAATGGTATTTAATACTCTACAGTATGAGACGTACAGATGTGCAAGATATTCACTGTGACTTGCCCTTGTTTCTGGTCCCGAAAAATGTCACTCACATTTTTAACGTTGGCAGAAAATAAATTGCAAGCATTAAATTCAATGAGCAGGTCACAATGACCCTTTATACACTGTAATTTTCGCAAAGTCCCGGTGAAAGGGGGTGACATTCTGGGGAAATGTTCAATATTTTTTTTAGCACTGTGAACTTACGCTGCACTTTTTTTTGCCTGGCACATTTGAAAACATTGGCACATCTTTAATGAGATGTCCTAAAAAAATGGAAGTAAAACGTACGACTTTGTCAATACCTACCTAAATACGTCAAGAAATCAACAACAAACATGCAGAAACAACAATGGCAATTCGGTTTCGGTTGAAACCTTTGGAAATAACGGATTCTACTATACTGGTAATGGAAAAGGTTGGGTATATAATCAATACGAAAAGGTCTGCAAGTATACAGTACAATATATTCAATATTCAAATAATTTCCGATAATTACAAACTATTTAATCAAATTTAAAAAAAATACACACCTGTCGAAAGGATCCAGGAAGGCTAAAAAATTTATAGATGGCATAAATGGGCACCATAGCCATGGACGAAGTGGCAACTAACCAGCCAATAATATTTGCCCATTCTGGGAAGATGTAGTTTCCATAGTTAGGAGGCTTGAATGTTACAATGCTGACCACCACCACAAACTGAAAGAAAAAAAGGATTAAATGATATTTCAATATATTTAACAAGGAACCTATTATATTAATGTTAATTCTGGTTACTCAACTTTAATATTTCATAAAGGAGAAGTTCAGCTTTTGCAATAAAAAATGTATTCGCCATAAGGTACGCCAAATGTTTTTACAGCTCTCTAGTTTGTTCTCTATTCACTGAATTTTTTACATTGTGCTGCTGCTATCACAGTTGCTATGCCAATCTCATTTTGTGACATCATTGAACTTCAAAGAGAGGTTCATGTTAAAATGGTTTCTCTTTGGAGTTTGCATGGAAACAGAACTATGCTCCCAGGCAGAGGCCCTGGCCGGGGTAGAGCCTGAGCAAGCAAGGCTAGGGTGACCATATTTGTTCCAGCAAAAACTGGGACAAATCTCACATATGTGCAGTCGCCATGCATGAAGAGCGCTTGGCGACCACGCATGCACGATCGGCACTTGCCAGCTGTTCGACCGTTCATGACCGATCAGAGCTTGCCGGCCACACATGCGCATGAGCGACTGGCAAACTGCGATTGCGCATGCGCAGTCGGCAAGTGGCGATTGCGAATGAGGCACGAGCAGCCGGCAAGTGGCGATCACGAATGCGCAGCCGGGACCAGCACCCCAAAATGTCGGGACAGAGCCCTAAAAAAACGGAACTGTTCCGGCTAAACTGAGACATCTAGTCACCCAAGGCAAGGCCCGCTCTACAATTCAAAATTCCTGACATAAATATCTGGTCCCTGGATAGTGTGCTTGGTGGGCTGGGCGGCCAGGAAAGAGCTTCTCACTCGTGCTGTGCAGCTGCATATAGAGACGGCAGTGCCGGTGCAGGAGCGAGAGCCCCACGTGAGCAGGTAAGAAGGACTTGGCAGTGGTGAGCCAAGGAGGAAAAGGTAGAGACTGTCAACCACTGCCCCTTCATGTCACCCACTGCTCTCCCTCATCATCTACTGCCTCCCTCCTTTTCTCCTTGCCATCCACTGCCCCTCCCCCTCTCACCCACTGCCCCTCCCCCTCTCACCCACTGCCCCTCCCCATCACCCACCGCCCCCCTATGTACGGACGTTCACAGAGGTACACAATTTGGAGACGTTTATAATGTGAAATTATAATAGGCTTTATTGTGCCTTTTCCTTTTCATCAGGAAATTATCCAAACACGGGGGGGGAACAAAGCTTCCATTCACTTGGGAGTATTTCTAGTGAAATCCTTGCAATTAGTTCACATCTCCATTAGTTAAGCTTCTCCCAGCCCAAACACATAACATGAAAATAAGCAGATATAAGCAGTCTCTTAATAAGGAAAGTCTTATCTGTTTAGTTGCTGTATAGTAAGCTTCTCTGCTCTCCTGGAACAGCACCCGTGCGTGCACAGAAAAATATCAGCATCCAGGTTTAGTAGTCTTATTTGGTGTCTTGCAATCAGCTCTGCTGTGTGGCTGGCAGAGCTCAAGACTGGTCAGCTCCTGAGATCTGGGTTTCTTTTGGTCAGTCTCTCCTGGGACTCAAGGACCTCTGCTCTGTCTCTCCAAAGGTCAGCTCTCAGTCAGAGCTAAAGAGAGTCACTTCCTGTCTCAAAGGCAGGCTTCTTGTAAACAATCTAATCAGGCAGGTGGTGTTTAGTAATTAACTACCACACTGCTAGATTAAAGGAACATTACTGAACAGGGATAAGTCCCCTGTTACACACTCCCTCTCCCCCACACACTCTGTGTCAGTGTATAGTGAGGTCAGGTTATGCTCTGTGTCAGTGTATACACTTGCACAGTGAATAACCAGACTGTATTGGTGCAATGCCAGGTTACCCTGGTGGGGTGGAGCAAGTTAGAATAAGCATCAAAGGCTGCCATGTGAACACTGCACTGCAGGCTTTGGGACCTTTAAAAAAAAAAATCCTCAGATTGAAATTACTTTGGAGATATGGGATTTGGGGAGAGAACAGCACCTTTATATTGTTAAAGTACCCAATTAGAGGTACTGGATTGTTCAATAACTGTAACTATTCAGCGTGGGCCACAGTATTATACAAATTATGCAATGCATAATATGTGATCCAATTCACTTAACCACTAATTTATACTGCACACCTAATGTAATATATACCTGAGCTTTGATTGTATGGATATAAGGAAAAAGATCATTGCTGCACTAGCCCATATCTTTTTTTATAAGCATTATGACTGGCAGGGCCGCACACAACTTTCTCAGGGCCCACAACTAGAGTTTCCACTGGGCCCCCAGTGTCAGCGGCGTTGCAAGACACCACTCCTCTCTTACACCCCCAACCTCTCTTACACCCCCACCATCTCCCACCTCTCTCTCCCTCACGCCCCCACCACACACTCCCATGCCTCCACATCCCTTTCTCTCTCTCCTTCGCCCCCACCTCCTTCTCTCTCCCCCATGCCCACACCTCCCTCTCCATCACCCCACCTCCCTCTACCACACCCCCACCTCTCTCTCTTCCTTCCACATCCGACCTCTCCCACACCCCCACCTCCCTCTCCCCCACACCCCCCTATCTCTAACCCACCTTCCCACTTCTCTCTCCCCCCAACCTCCCACACCCTCACCTCTCTCTCCCACACATAGTAACCCCCTCTTCCACTACAACACAATAACCCCCCATTCAACACAATACCCCCAAAATACGATAACCGCCCACACAATAACCCCCCCACCCCCACCAATGAAACACACACACCAATCTACCTTACCTTGGGGGTTGGCCTCTGGTACTGCACAATCCGGAAGTTGGGCCCAAATTCTGGCGCACAGGGGTGGGGCTTACACCAAAGGCCGGGCCAAAGCAGGGAAGAGAGGCCCGCTGAAGAGGGGGAGAACTGGTGCCCAGCACCCAGATACAGTTGTTGGGTCTGACCTGTGGTCAGGCCCAACATCCAGCACCAGCCAGCCGGGCCCCACGCAGTCACCGGGCCCAGGGCAATGTGTCCCCCCCCCCTCAACCCCTGTCGATAGCCCTGATGACTGGTGAAAATGAGATTAACAGAATGGCCAAGAGTTTTGCACTGTGTTGCTCATTTAGTACATCTGCTTCAACCATCTAATTTCTGGAGTGGTTTGTAGTGCATACTGTTCTGTAGTTCTGCTATATGAGAAATAACATGTTACAGCCCCCTCCATTACTGAAAGACAAATACCCAGAGGCAGCCGCCAATCAGGATGGAGGACATTGCCCAGCCCCTTAGCAACTGCCTTGCTTTCTTTCTGCTCTGGGAGATGGGGAACTCCTCCACCTTGTGCGGACATTGCACTAGGGAAACGAGGCGAATGTTACTCCCCCAAATTGAGCTGCCAACTGTAGTTTCGTAATAGTTAAACTGGCCCTGATTGTAAGGAACCCCAACCCTCTCTAATAGTGTGTCTGAGATCAGATGCATTGTAAGGAACCCCAACCCTCTCTAATAGCGCGCCTGAGATCAGATGCATTGTAAATTTTTCTGTATTTGCTAACATTTTCAAATGATCTGTAAATTGCAGTTAACGGTGTAGGGATGTCTGTGGAAAACAAAGGTTCATAGGCACCCCTGTTGAAAAACACTGACCTAAGCAATCCATTGGAGACAGTACTGCAACTTCCATATTTTCTCATTTCCACAGCCTAGATTTTCAGGGAACAAGACTTGCAAAAGCAAAACAGAGTATGCACCGAATTGAAGGCAATGCAAACACATGCAATGCAAGTCTCCCCAGTTCAGTCATTAAAAGTAGAACATGCATATATATTGAGCAGTGCAAAAACACAATGGTTGTTTAGCACACAATCATGTTGAGAAAATGCAGCTGAATATAAGCGTTGAACACATGATATGTTTTTTGTTATTTACCAAGAGAAAACATGGACTAACAAACTTCCAACAAAGCCTCCAGTACAGGCCAGGTCTTCTTCCAATCATTTCTTCAATGTCATCACTGAAACGCCCAACACCTGAAGGAAAACAATTATAAAATAAAAATTGTTTCGGAAAAGCATAACTAATACATTTTAAAATGACACTCTTGGCTCTTGTTGTGTTGATTACAATAGATATAATGCAACGCCCAGCATCACCAGATTGACATTGTATTAGTTCAATGTTTTGGTGCCAGATGAAACTGAACTTTGGCACCAAAATGTTGGACTAATAAAATATCCATCTGGTGATCCTGAGCGTCGCATTGTGTTCACACGTCTTGTAAGTAGAGATGTGAAAAGCTTTTACCTGGGGTTGTGAACCACTCAAAACTGGCTCTTTTTTTTTTTGCGAGTCACAGCACACTCACTCTCTCTCCTGCACAAGCCCTATTTCAGGCTCTGGTTGGGAGTTAGCCTTATTAAATTAAATGGAAATGCTTTGCGAATCACTTGAGAACTGTGACTGTGCTGCAAAACGGTGAATTGATAGTGGAAATATGTGATTTCTGAGGAAGGTCCTGTCTGTTGGTTTATCAGGAATTGATTTAAAACTTTCCTAGTATATTTTAGAAAGTTAGTACATCTTTCCTTAGTCTGACAGCTGACTCCTGCTTCAGGTGCACAGTAATTCAACAAACTTTAACCCTTTCCGGTCGAATGTCGTAATATATCCGACAAAATATTTTTCAGCTTGCGGTCCAATGTCGGATCGGAGCAGGGAGGAGGGAGGAGAGGGGAAGAGCTGGAGTGTGGCGCTGGCAGCCACACACTTCTCCCAGCAGCCAAATTGACCCCCCCCCTGCACCAAATTCCCCCCCCCCAGCTCCGCACCACAGCCCGGCACCGATCCCCCGAGCCCAGCACCAGTCGTCCTGCTGTCCCCCCCTCCCCCCAGCTCCGCACCGATCCCGGCACCGATTTCACCCCCCCCCAGGCCCCTCAAACCCCGGCACCGATTCCCGGCAGTAGCCGCGCACTACAGCCCAGCACCGATACCCCCCCAGCCCGGCACTGATTTCCCCCCCCCCCAACCCCGCACCAAATCCCCCCACCACACCCCCCCCCCAGCTCCGCACCGCAGCCCGGCACCAATTCCAAGCAGCAGCCGCGCACCGCAGCCCGGCACCGAAACCCCCCAGCCCGGCACTGATTTCTCTCCCCCCACCTCACCGCACACCGATTCCCGCAGGCAGCCCAACGATGCCCCAGCAGCTGACAGCGGTAGGTGTAGGGGGGGTGGGCGTGGTGTGGTGTGTGTGGTGTGTGGTGTGGTGTGGGTGGTGTGTGTGGTGTGCGCGTGCGCAGTGTGCGGTGCGAGTGCGTGCAGTGTGCGGTGCGACAGTGTGTGTGCGGATCGCGCTATAACTGGGTTGAGCTATATGTGGGTTTTTTTTCCGAAAATTAAAATTAGACCTGCTGGCGCACTTAGTAAAAATTAATTGAACTGCAAAGGGTTAAGAACCTGCTAAGACCTCAGAGTGTGTCACATTCTCTGTGTTTACTACAATGACCATTCACAATTAATCTCATGTTCACTCTTCTCTTAAACTAGATCAACAGTCTTCCACCTATAATTCTCTAACCAGCTGAGTTAAGAGCAAAACAACAAAACCACCACAATTGGGTAAGAACTTCACAGAGCAATTCTACCACAAAAACGCAGACCTGCTGGTTGACTGTTGCATGAGCCAGCTATTGATTTTGAATCAGTATGGCTATGAGAGTTCTGTGCGACTATTTCTGTCAAAAACTGCTTTGGAAAGGCTGCACCATTCCATAATTGTTCCCAACAGAACGGAAAGCATATTGAATACGAGCAAAAAAACTTGTCTAGAATTTGCACTTTCAGTTTGTGTTTTAGTTGTAAAAAATGTTTGCGTTTTGGTTTTGTCAAAGCTCGATTTGTTTTGTTTCAGAATTTTTACAAAATTCCGGAGAAAATCCATAACAGGCAGGAAATGCGAAAATGACACAAAGCATGTAAAGCAAAAAAGAGGGACCAGGACAGGGAAAATTGGGATGCCCCTAGGTAATGGGGACTAAGGGAAGACAGTACAAAACAATCTGGGTGCTGCAGGCCAAAAAAACCCAGTCAAGAAAACAGCGTAGTAAGCAATGGAGGAGCCAAGCACACCAACAGATGATGCAAAAAAAGGTTACTGCAAAAGGATCAATTATTGACTGTGATAGTCAAACGCATCCAACGTTTGGTGCTAAGCACCTTCATCAGCGATACAGATTAAATGACAGGGAACCCTTATATAGTGTCCAAACCCCCACACAGTCCCCACCCACCTCCCTCCAGCTGCTCCAATCCGTCGCGACTGCTGCAATACAGAACAATATTCGCTTCCACGAATGTATTTTATTTTTCTCCATTTTTCATTACTTTTTATTAATGTGTTTCTGGTAGAAATCATTGATGTTCTGTATTACATCATGTTATGCCTATCTACACGCACTTTATCTATGAGAAATAGATTTTTTTCATCGTTTTTTGTATTATCCTTGTACTATAATTTTTCAGACTTTTCCTTTTGTGTTCCAGTTCTCTTGTTAATCCCCAGTTTTGTCCTTATTAGTGTACATTTCCCTACCCATCTTGGAAAGGGAGATTAGCAGTCTGGTGTATTTTTACTATGTTGTGCTTTTTGTTCACAGCGCTGAGCATCGCTCCCATTGGGTAGCGAAAAGATTTGTCACTGGGTGAACCCACTCCCCCTGCGTTGCCTGTCCGCCGGTGGCTGTAGCTGGGATTCTGCCTCTCCCTCCATAGGATTACGTCACTAGAGGAGGAGCTGTTGTGGTGTCGTGATTGGAGGACAGTCACCATGGTGATGCCCCGCCCCCGGACACTCGGCTGAGGCTTCTGGAGCATAGGAGAGACTTCCCTCTTATTTCTGAATTTGGTTAAATTTTGTCATGATGGCGACGCGTGACATCATGAAGCTTCCGGGAAGTAATGCCCAATACTCATGGCGGGCCTTTCCTGCAGCAGTCGCGATGGATTGGAGCAGCTAGAGGGAGGTGGGTGGTTGTTTTGTGGGTGTATGGGGTTTGGACACTATTTAAGGGTTCCCTGTCATTTAATCTGTATCCCTGATGAAGGTGCTTAGCACCAAAACATTGTTTGCGTTTGACTATCACAGTCAATAAATGATCTTTATGCTTCTTAAATAGTGATAATCTACATAACAAACCTCCAATTGTGTACATTTTCATGAGGTTTGAGCAAAAAATATATAAAATATGAAAGGGATCTCTTTTTTTCTAAACAAGGTCTAGATTTATATATATATATACATATACAGTGGTCGACAAATCACCAAAAAATCTACTCGCCGAACAAAAAAATCTACTCGCCACCTAGTACCAAACGTAGCTGCTTGGGCCAATAGGAGCTCGCCACGATGTTAAATCCACTCGCCCGGGGCATGCAAATGTATAGATTTGTCGAACACTGTACATATATATATATATATATAAGTAGCACTAATTAGTTGGGTGATAGGTGAAAATACATATGTATCGTGTAAATGTGCTAATAACTAAATAATATATTACCAGTAAATTTATACTTATAAAAATTAATTAATATATATACATTTATAAACCAAACAGTGATGATGTGAAAACAGTGTAGGATAGTCCAAAAAGGATAAAGTCCAATTGATTCAACTTGGTGATATTCCAGCGAAGTCTAATAGAATCCCAGCAATCAGATCCTATGAGTACTGTGCAGCTTCAAAAAAAGTGGTGTTGCCTCCCACTATAAAGCTATAGATAAAAAACAAAAAGAAGCGCAAGCTCCATAGCACGTAACTGTACAAAATGGGGTATATTTATTAAAACAAACGGTCCCAAGGAAATGCACTAACAGGATTTTAAGAAATCTCTAGGAGGAGTCATCAACATGGATGGAGAAGTCTGAGATAGATACTGTGCACCTGATCATCAGTTAATGCTGCATACATTGATTGGCCAGCCTGGGAGAACCTTTTGAGAGCTGACAAGCATTTATGCTAATCGGCTTTTAGTGCAGCGTTGCCTAGTAAACTAAAGATTCGATTGACTGAAGTTACCTTTACCTGGAGGCTCTACTATTTAACTAGCCACTTTGCATTGATCAATCAACTCCTGATGAAGTCACCAAGCGTGACGAAACGCGTAGAGACGTGGTGGCATCATCACATGTGGACGTGAGAGAGGTGTTTCCGAGTCTCCTGCAGTTCCAGCCAGCTGATCCTCCCACCGTTGGTCTCTATCTTCACACGGCGAAAAACCTGGGAGGCACTATGAGACGCTGAGATGCTGTGAGCTTGTGGCAGGAGCTGTATGCGGCATAAACTGATAATCATATGCACAGTATCTATCTCGGACTCCTCCGTCCATGTTGATGACTCCCCCTAGAGATTTCTCTCCCACATGTGTTTTTTTTAAAATGCTGTAAGTGCATTTCCTTGGGACCGTTTGTTTTAATGAATATACCTCTTTTTTTATACAGTTACGTGCTATGGAGCTTGCGCTTCTTTTCATTTTTTATATATAAAATTAATCTCTTACTGCGCGTCTCTTACAGACAGGTAGACCCCGGTAGGATTAACACAGCAGGGACTCCTGCTGTGTTAATCCGATGGGCCATTTAGTCTGCAGAGGACCATCTCAGACCAAGACACACTATAGTGTGTGTTTCGCCCAGGTAAATGATCGGATAACGGCCGCTGCATCTGTATATAACAGTATAGATACATATAAATATATATATTTGTTAAAATATTAAACAGAAGAAAAATAATACAGTATATGAATTTCTTACCATAAAACCATGCAATTCCTATTGCTTCAATAAGTACCCCAAAGAGAATTGATGTGCCTGCAGCAAAATGGTCCAGCAGAGTGAAAACATAAATCCCACCCTAGCAAAATATATAGAAAGTAAGAAGTGAGTAACAATCATTTAATACTGAGAAAAAATACAAATGTTTGGCCTTTTTGGTGCAAAACTGCATATGTGATCAATCTATAAATACACAGTAATTTAGTGTGCATACAGTATATAAATAGAGATTCGCTAGAGTTTGAGAGATCTGAAATTGCAAGCCTATCCAGGGGATCGTGTTATTCAAAAACACTAAGTTTTACTTCGACTTTCATTCTCTGTACTACTGTACAATGCAATTACAAACATATGGTCAGTTTGATAAGGGTCCCCAAAGGCCTACAGTAACATTTCACATACTAAAGAATGACTGTACAATATTCAATCATGAATTCTTTCAATAAGGTTGCTGTGCTGAAAGTCAGACACATCCCAGCGCCGGGGGACACCTTACAGCCCATACACTTGAGTGGCTTCAGTAGAGAGTAGTAGAGGTGGTAACTCAACAAAATCTTAAACAATTGATTGTCCTCACTATCAGAAAACTGCAAGACTTTAGAATGACAACAAGATTAGAGGGTCCCGACTCCTTACCCCATAAAAATACTACTACAGTCAAATGATGGTCATCTAATGAACAGAAAAAAAGTAATTATTCTTATGATGAAGCTATTCTGCAAATAACATACATTGGTCACACAGCAGAGAGATATGAGGAATGTTGACACCACAATAAACAGTGTAAAGAGCTCCCGATGTCTGCGTAGAAACTTAAATTCATCGATGAGGCCAGTGATGACTGATTCCATTCCTCCCATCTGTAATTAAAAAAAGAGGAACATGCTTAGTCTACCAATATGAAGCAGCTTCTAAGTCCTGTTTTTTAAATGTACCTAATTTTTAAGTTGTTTTTTTTTCCGTATTACTAGCTTTCAGAACAGGAACACTAGCAGTGACAAGAAAAACTTGAGTTGCTCTATTGGAGTTAATTTAGTCACTTCTACACTGAGGAACGTGTCAGTGTTACAGTGCTTCATGTTTCCTTGCTCTGCAGCAAATTAACTGCTTGCCACAGAGCTAAGGTTCAATCATCAGCACACGAGGTTGGCACTGTATTTTAACATTTTATCTAGATTGTAAATTCACACAAACAGGGCCCTGTTTGTGCTTGTTTGTCCTTATTTGTATGTAACTCTGTTTATGTAATTATGAAATCTCTGGACTGTACCCTCATTGTACCACACTGCGGAATATGTTGGCGCTTTACAATAAACAATAATAATAATAAAAAAAGAACAATTAATTTATACTTGCAGATGATCCAAGAACATAAAAATCAGTTGGTACATGTCCAGGGGAGCTGCAGACTGGACCATCCTAACCTGCCCTGATGTTATTTCATACTATAAACCTTGCAGCATGCCGTTGGTGGTATACACATACTATAAGAATTGAACACTGATATGTTATAATACTTTATAATAGGTTTTGCAGTACTGTATGTCCCACATGAATATGAAATATAAATGTAATTGATAAATTCAGGACAAGCTTAGATTTTCCTTAATTTTAATGTGATGAATCTTTGCACACAATATATTTCCTTGTATGTGTTATACAGTATCCTGGTTTTGAGCCTCTTATTCTCTGCAAAACGATGTACATTTATCCATAGGTATCATCTATTCTGTTAGGATGTAAAAAAAATTTAAAAAAAACTCACTTGACTCTAAAATATGGAATTATGTCATCAAACTTACATATCTTAATTATAACAATATCAGTATAGATTGTAAGCTCCACGGGGTAGGGACTGTGTCTGCAAAATGTCTCTGTAAAGCGCTAAGTAAAACTAGCAGCGCTATACAAGAACAAACAATTATTATTATCAAACAAGCTTGTACTGCAATACATAAAATATCTTATGACTGGTACAGACACAGCAAGTCCTTATTCTCTGATATGATGTCACACAAGGTCGGGGGACATAACTATGTCTTGTACAGATTTGAAAAAATGACAAGGTCATTATAGAATATCTATACTGTATATAGCAAATGGAAATATTCCTGTATGCTCATTTTCATGTCTTAGACAGGTCTGCAACCCCGCCTTTCACCATTTTCACCCAGCACACAGCAGATCTGTCTAAGACATGCAAATGAGCATACAGGAATATTTCAATTTGCTATATGCTTTGCTGTGGAGGGTTTTTGCCACTTTTTTTTTACCCACCATAACTTAACTTAACTATATATATATATATATATATATATATATCTATCATATATATATAGATAGATATATATATCTAACTTAACTTAACTATATATATATATATATATATATCATATATATATAGATAGATATATATCTATATATATATATATATATAGATATATATATATAGATATATATCTATCTATATATATATATATATCCATCTATATATATATGATAGATATATATATATATATATAGTTAAGTTATGGTGGGTAAAAAAAAAGATGACAAAAACCCTCCACAGCAATATATATATATATACAGTGTTCGACAAACCTATACATTTGCTCGCCCCGGGCGAGTGGATTTAACCCCCGGGCGAGTAAATATTGGCCCTAGCAGCACACGTTTGGTACTAGGTGGCGACTAGATTTTTTTGTGTGGCGAGTAGATTTTTTGGTGATTTGTCAACCACTATATATATATATATATATATATATATATATATATATATATATATATATATATCTAAATATATAGAGAGAGAGAGAGAGAGAGAGAATCCACTTCTGCAGGAGCAGACACAAGACAGCACTCAAAGGTAAGTAAGAAAACTTGTATTCAAAAATAAACATAGCACAAACATGACCAACGTTTCGGTCCTCGTGGGACCCAGCACCACCCTGAAGAAGGTCCCACGAGGACCGAAACGTTGGTCATGTTTGTGCTATGTTTATTTTTGAATACAAGTTTTCTTACTTACCTTTGAGTGCTGTCTTGTTTCTGCTCCTGCTGGAGTGGATTCTCAATCTCTCTCTCTCTCTCTATGTTGGGGTATTAGTTCGGTCAGATAGGATGGAGAAGAGACTGGTATGATTATACCAGCACGTAATAACTCTGCAAATTCTGGCATAGACATGACATTGGGTGTCAAATGTTATTCTAATTTGATTCTAACCTCTACTCCAATTTGGTACTGGAAAAATAATATGAATGTATATCTATTTTAATATGGAGCATAGACACACTTCTTACACTCTGATTGGATCTTTTTATATCCCTGTTTTCATGCTGTTGGAAAAGAGAGTTGCTAAAGCTCTTCAACCAATGAATACATTTAACAAATCATGCTATAATTGTCTGCCTATAGTATACACACACAAACACACACACAATAACATCTACTAGTAACATGGAATATGCATTACAAACATAGCAGCCTCACTTACAGCACTGTCGATTCCAAGTGTGAGAAGCATAATAAAGAATATAACAGCCCAGACAGACGAAAGTGGAAGTGTAGCAATTGCTTCAGGATAGATAATAAATATCAGCCCTGGTCCTGAAAACAAAACAAGGTCCTATTCATTGAAACTCACAAAAATCAAACAAACCTAAACACATTGAATGCTGCTTACCACAATATAATCTTAGCAATTGTACATTTCTGTCTATTCCAGCTTGGTGTACAAATACTGTATATCCTTTCTGCAGAAATACAAAAGCAGGGGCACTCGTGTGGTCTTCAAAAAGAAATCCAATTTATTTAGCAAAGATCAAGAATTATTGTGAAATACAGATGTTCACTTTTGCAGAAAATTGGAGTGCCTGTAATTGACTTTCATGGACATTTTAATTGTGGGTTTTTGGTAATTCAATAAAATCACAACATTTTTCAGTTTTGCAAGAAAATCTTTTTTTTTTTTAAATGAGGAAGTCTTTTTATTGGTAAAATAGCAACAAAAAAAAGGTCAATACAGTATTTCTAAGTTTATTGGCATTTTTTACTAAAAAGTGTGATATTTTTCACACTTTTACATTTTTTTTTAAGTTGATGGTATTTGTTAAAATGTTGGTAATTTCTTAAATGTTCAAGAATGCAAAAGAAAACACACAATTTTTGCAGTGAATTTGAACTTTGGTGAAAAATGTGCCCATCTCTACTTTTGAACCGCTTTATTTTCTTAATTGATTGACTTTTTATAATTGTCCAGTGAATGCTATCTACAGTACAGTGATTGGATGCTTTAGATGGGTTGATACATTGCTATTTTAGTGTATCAAAGGAGTAATCCAAGCGGCCATTTAAAAAAAAATGATATATATTTACATAGGATTGAAGCAGGGGGTCTTCAGAGCTGAATGCCATTAATTTCAGCTCTCTGGGCCACCTGCTTACAGAGATACTTACCTCCAAAGGGGGTTCTGGTATCTCCTGTGAGTTTAAAGCTCCCGTGTCACATGGGCCAATAGGAAACCGCACCAGATGATGTCACGGCTTCCTATTGGCCCACAGGGTGTGGGAGCATTGAAAAGTGGCCCTTATGTGAACACCAGCTAGGGAGCCGGAGCGCACACCCAACAGAGGTAAGTATTTCCAGAAGCAGGTGTCCTCAGAGCTGAAATGAATGGGGTTCAGCTCAGGAGACCCCCTACTCCAATCCTATGTAGAAAAAAAGGAAATGGGGGGGGAAATGCCAGCTTGGACTGCTGCTTTAAAACGTTGTAAGGAAACGGTGTAAAAAGGCACCTTATTTATACTGTCAGGTTGAAAAACTACTCAGCCAAGCATGCTACAGAGAGAAGTATTCCATACAAATAAACAAACATTGTACCGTACAGAACATGGCTTTATGTAAGAACTAATAACATGTTAATGCAGCAACAGAGTGATTGTTTATCCATAATAACACATCATTTGTATCAATGAGCTACTCTAGAGCACAAATGGAATACACTTATTGCTCACAAACTGTATATTTAATAGTTAAAGTCAATTTTTTTTTTTTTTTAACTCGGCAAGCACTAATTATTTCCAGAATTAACAGATACCCATGTCTTGCAATATTTGGTGGGAAAACATGACAAGAACACAAGTTTAATGTTTTCCCTATGACATTATCCCAATGTGGACCTTTAACTGCATTGCTAATAGTTAGTCAACATATTCTATGGAAGCAATGAAGCTGCTAATATGGAAAACTGGCACAGATTTTTAACCATAGTCTGAATTCACTTTCAGGCTATGATTGAAGTGTATGTTGTGTACAGTATGTGACATCCGTAATAAAGTTTATGCAAGCCAGAATGTGTACACATATACTTTGACCCTGCTATGGCAACCCATATTGATATTGTTT
This sequence comes from Ascaphus truei, assembly GCF_040206685.1. Taxonomy (NCBI): domain Eukaryota; kingdom Metazoa; phylum Chordata; class Amphibia; order Anura; family Ascaphidae; genus Ascaphus; species Ascaphus truei. The sequence goes on from NC_134484.1 coordinate 229,103,362, forward strand.
GAGTTATGTCTAATTAAAAAAGGTTGTAGTCATAATCATTTAACTCATTAAACACATTACTGCCATTGGTTGAGTTCCGTTATGATGTGGTACTTTGTACATGTTACCTTACTGATGTCTTCCTTATGTTGCTATGACATCAGGTTTACTTTTCAGCTATACAGGCTTACCATCTTTTGCTACATCACCAATAGCCACATTATGCTTCTTCGACATGTATCCCAGGAAGGAGAAGATGACAAAACCAGAGAAAAAGCTTGTCAGGGAGTTGACTGAAGTAGTGATGATTGCATCTCTGTAAAAAAACAAAAGCGACAGATAATGAAACAAAAGAAATAAAATATAAAAGGCTTTGCTACACATTTTTTTTCTAGTGGTACTTATATTTTTTTTAACAATTGGTTAAAGATTACCCGGAAATAGATTGTATTTAAGATGATTAAATGGAGCACATAATAAACTCTGCAGTAGGCTGACTAACTCAGTTCATCGTGTACTTATTTTGTACTTGTTATTGCTAATTGTCATTCTCGGCACAATTTTCATCTCCAAAAACTGTCACTTTTTACTCCTTTACAATGAAACTGGGGGGGTGGGGGGGTTGCAGGTGCACCCAAGTGCATTTAATGTCCTTTATTTGTCTTTTGAAAAGCAAGCACCATTTTCCATCTGAAGTACATCTTCATGAACGTAAGCACAAATTAATTAGAGGCATATGCACATTACTGCATCAATAGTCAATAAGTGCTGTTCCACCAAAACTTTAACTAGATATACATATTTATTTCATATGCAAAATTATCAAAATAAAAATAAATAAACATTGTTTATTATCTAAATATTTAAGTCCCTAATAATGTTCCATCAAGAGCATTTAGAGTATAATAATATGAGTCCTAGTAAATATCATTAATAGTCAACGAAAATGCAATTATTGTAACATTCTTCCTTTGGGAATTAAAGTGTCACCACTTAAAGCAGTCTTTGAAATTGTTAATTCTCAATCCTTGCAATCGTTTGTATAATCATCGTTTGTATGGCTTAATACCCAGCCATCAATTACGACTATTGGCAGAGGACTTAACCGTCAGTGCTGTTTCATTTATTGTTGGGGAAAGGGGTGTAATATCAATCCATATATTCAATGGAAGCTAAAGAAAGGTTCAATGTGATAAAGGCAAAGTCAGCTGATTAGAGTAATTGTATTGATGATGTGGCTGAGAATCACTAAAACTCTTGCTGATATATTGGAGTGGGTATTAGTGACTACTAGATTTGTACTGTAAGTAGATAAAAGCTACTGTAAGTAGAAACTGTTATAAAACTCAGCTCATTCTTGGCCATAACAGTAAGGGTTGTATTTACTAAGCTAGTGAATGGGCCATGCTTTAAGGCTTAGCACCACTTGGTATATATGGGCCATAGTCTGCAAAACATATAAGATATTAATTCTAAAGAAAATGTTAGGGGTTGTAATTATTCCTCAAACATGACAAAAGTGTGAAAAAGTTACATTTAAGGTCACTGAAACAAAACCTTTGGGTTTATCAAAAAACCTTAAATAATGTAACACTCTTTTTTTAATACTATGGAGGATATACATACTTGGCCAATGCTTTCTGAATTTTAGCTAAACATGTATATATGTTTTCACTTTCTGCCTGAATTCAAACTATCGCATAACAGTGCATGTCTTTGGCATCTGAAGTCTATTCGATAAGAGATTCCCTATCTTGGTATAAATGACCACATGTTTCCTCATTTTAAAGGGGGCAAAATTATGGGTCAGACTTTGGTAGCTGCCTTAATTGGACCCGTGAGAATACAATTCACCTTCATCTCAGTTGTACAGGTGGTATACGTTGTTTTAGGTCTATTGAAGGTCCCGCAATAACCAATTTGGTCACAATAATACTTGTGAGCACATTCACATGTCTCAGACAGGTCGCAGCCCTGCTTTTCACCATCTCCTAGCATACAGTGCTTCCACTGCAGGCTGGTTGGCATTAGCCCTATCTTGCCTATGAGTATAATGCCAATTAAAATAGCCATTATGTATGTCGGCAAGATAAGCTAACCCAACACGGAACAGGTGATGAAATATTGACTACATCAACATTTAACTACATATTAACCCATTAGTAGTCCAAGTGGTAAGCTAGTCATTGGTTTCCATGACCAGCTGACAACTAAAGGCTACAACGAGGTTAATACACAAATAAAATTACACTTCCTAGCCCCCTTGGCTACCTTAGTACCTAGTAAGGCATTGCTATCTAATGCCTTACAAACCGCTAAGGCGACAAAGGGTTAACCCTACCCCCACTACCATCCCTTGGGGGGCCAAACCACCCTGCCTGTGGCAAAAAAAAAAAACAATACCCACCCTTCCATCACTCAAACCCCTCTACCCAACAAACCTAACCCACCCTCTGTTGATTCATGGTCAATAACTTTATTAGCCAAATGGGGCTAATAGGACTTTTGGCCACTATAACAAAAAATAAATCATACAGTTACAAAAATACATCAAAATTATTACTCCACTAATAAAAAATTATAAAAAATAAACAACAAACATAAACCCATTTCTTGACACTGTGGCTTCCTAGCTTACCTACCAGCCACATTGGGAATCAATGGGAATATGAAATAAAAGTTGTTAATTTAGTGAATGAAAAAGGCTGTCGACATCTAAGGGCTGTAGCCCATTGGATCCAATCTGAAAAGGCTCGATGGCCACCACAAAACAAATATGAAAAAAACATAAAAATCAATCCAAGGCCTGATGACCACCAAAAGTGACTGGAAAAAAATAATAGCATAAAAAAATAAATCCAGGCCGTATGGTCTATTTGTAATCCACGGCCTGCAATGGAGATCCTCAATTTGACAATCTTCATCTGTGGAATTTTCTTCTGTATCTTCTAGTTTTCTTCTTAAAAGATGTCTTCTTTCTTCTTTAATCTTCACCAGCAGATGTGGCCCCTTTATCTACTTCCGGTCTTCTGCGACAGCACTAGCAATTATAAAAGGCCAGGGCCCGTGCTGAACACCGGAAGTAGTTAAGGGGGCCACATACACTGGTGAAGATTAAAGAAAAAGAAAGAAGACGTCTTTTAAGAAGAAAATATGAAGATATACAAGAGATAGATGAAGATTATTCAATCAACAGAGGATCCAGGGCTTTGGGTCAAATTGGGGATCCTTTGTCGCAGGCCATGGATGACCAAGGATTATAAATAGGCCACTGGACCTGGATTGATTTTTAATGGTATTTTCTTTTTTGGGGGAGGTTTCAGGTTTTGGATTAATTTTTTATAGTTTTTTATACATTTTTGGTGACCATCTGGCCTTGAATTGATCTCTGTTTTTTAAATTTGAGTTTTTAGGTGACCATCTGGCCTTTTGGGTTGGTTCCAGGGGATTACAGACCTGAAGATGAGGGCAGGCTTCATCCAGGATGGGGTAATTTACCATCTTTTATATAGCTGCCCATTGATTGTCAATATGGCTCCCATTGGGAGGGCCAGATAGCCACAATGGCAATGAATGGATTTATGTTTAAAGTTGATTTTTTGTATTATTCTATCAATAATCCCCCCCAAAAATTTGAGTACTGAGCATGATTTTTTTTCAATTATAGGGGATAAAAGCCTTATTAGCCACATATGTTAGGGGTAGTTGCCCCAGCGAGACTTTACTAGCCACTTAGGTAGCCAGGGGTGGTAGGTAGTGTCATTTTACTAATATTAATCCTTTTGATGTCTGTAGTAGAGCCACAGGTATCAAAGGGATCATTGTAATTTCTACCATTGGGTTATGTAATTATTGATATTATTTGATATTACATAACCATATGGTAGAAATATAAAATTTACCTCGCCATGCGGTTATTAACATGTTCCATTAATTACTGCATTGTGACTAGTGTTAAATTATTAAACCTAGGAAAATATTACCGCAATATTTGATGATTTAGGTAATGAAATTGCGTTGATACGACCTGGTCTTTTTCCCCCCCAGCTGCGATATTATTGGAGATTGATGATGTTAGGCTTGGAGTTTAACCTCACAGATGTTCTATATTTCTCTAAAGTTGATAAAGCAGAAACCAGCCAAAGTAAGCATCAAAGACATAGGCCCTTATTCTATATAGTGCGATAGTGCCGCATCATCAAGATCACAGTTTATGGAATAAGGGCCAAGGAGCTATTTTTAAATTATGACTGAATAAGCACACAAGGATAATCTGGTCAAATGAAAGAGAATAGTATCATGCATCGAAGTAGCAGAAGATCAGAAGGAGAGAAACATATAAGACTTCAACATTGTATTCATAAGGGGGGCTCTTTGTTTGACCATTATATAAGCCTTGTGTCCCGAAACTTAGATACAGAAATAATGGATGTAGTTACATGCTAGGTACAGTATGTATTAAATAGCCAACAAAAAACTAATAATACTACTATACTGTAGTTCAGAAACAGATAACTCAAAGCAAAGCCTACTGTGTTTAAAATCTATTTTTAATGACTTCAAAAAGAAAATGAACATTTTACATAACTCATTCTCAGATTTCATACTTTAGATAAAATTAGATCTATCCTTTTTGAGCAGCAGAAACCTACCGGTATTAAAAATATCATGGTGCTATAAAGTCTGATTAATGAAAGACATTTGATTTCTATTTTATATAATGCCAACAATTCCATAAAAAGCTTATTGAAATACATCCAAAATACGAAATGTAAATCATAAATCTACAATATACTGTAGTTTGGGTCATTACATGTCTGCCGAATGAATTAGGATCTGAGCAAATATATTGCAGGAAGGTACTGTACAATGATTAGTATTTGTTTTCATTGCTAATACCCATACGGTATGTGATTCTTATATAAGCAGTCTCTGCTTTTTTTCCCTAGGAGTGTATAAAGCATTATAAATATATACTGAACTTGTTACTAGGTACCAAACAAATACATTTGTATTTCTTTCTATTTTGGAATCAAAAAGTTTGAATATGGTACATAAAACCCTTAAATGGACATGAGTCAATATTCAATCTTCTGAAAACAAATACTCGTGTAGAAGTACCACTGTGTTGACCTTTATTCTATCTGTCACGAGTAGGCTCGAAGAAAGCAAACAAAAAAACCTCTTGTAGCTTATTATTATTCTGCTTGGCAATCAAATACCACCTGGGGTCCTAGGTACAACAGCAGTTTGTGCCAAAATCATATATATTTTTTAACGACGTTATAATATGGGCATTATTTGACTCTGGTATTATTTTTTTCCAACACTTTTTTATTTAAAGTTGAGTTGTGTGGGTATAGGTACATAAATTTGAAGGTAGGGGTATGGGGGATCAAATAATATAGGGGAGGAAGGGGAGACAAGAACAGTTACATCTGGAGCAACCGGTGTATTGGAAAGTACCAATTATTAGCTGAAGTATGCCATAACATGTGAAAAAGGAAAACTTTGGCGCATGGAGAGTAGAATTAGAATTCCTAATGAAAATAGCGATGGTGAGACTGTAGAGAAATATAAACAGCAGATACAAATATATGAAAATGTAATAAAACATATGACCTTTGTCACTGAATTGAAAAATTCAGTGTAAGCCTGTACTCAGTAAAGTACACCAAATACATACATATAAAATATTGTAAATAGGAGATCCCAAATAGGTGACTAACACACAACGTGTGACTTATACAGTAGGTATGGGAATGTTCTCTTTGGATGATTGGAAATACTCAAAGGGAACAAGACCTACAGTATTTGAACACCTAATAGGCTGAATTGTCACATAGAATGTCTTCTTCAGGGTCATATTTCTATATTTTGATTTACAAATGTCTCTCCGTAGAGATTTGGATGTTTTTAAAAAATCCGGAAGGTGCACCTTAAATCCACAATTTGTATAGTTGATTTTGAATTTCAATTGTGCTCAACTGAGTCCTTCATATATGCAGTATATATATATATATATATATATATATATATATATATATATATAACTAACTACCCTGCTAAAAGTTTGCAATGAAATCCAGTGTGGAATGGAACGGGGACAACTCACTGGTACAGTATTCCTAGATTTTGCAAAGGCTTTTCATACAGTTGATCATGCTATCCTGCTTAAACTCCAGAGCTCTGGAATAGGGAAGCATGCTTTAAACTGGTTTCAGTCCTACCTATCAGGAAGATCCCAACATGTGTCCATCTCAGGCTCTAACTCCAACCCCCTGGATATCACCTGTGGTGTCCCGCAAGGCTCTGTTCTGGGGCCCCTACTCTTCTCAGTGTTCATTAATGATCTTCCCACAGCTTGTAAGGAAGCCTCAATACACATGTATGCAGATGACACAATCCTATATGCACACAGCCATAGCCTCTCTGACCTTCAACACATACTTCAGTCTGACTTTTTGAGACTCTAAAACTGGATTTCCCAAAACAAACTGTTTTTAAACACTGACAAGACTGCAACAATGATATTTGGGACCAAGACTAAATTCTTAAAGCTTCCAGCGACTGAGCTCCATATTAGAACCAACACTAACACCACCCTAACCACTGTCACTAGTTTTAAATACCTGGGCTTATGGTTTGACTCCCACTTAACATTCGGAATGCACATTGATACCCTGACAACCAAGACCTATGCCAAACTAGGGGTACTTTACAGGAAAAAATCCTCCCTAAGTCTCCTGGTCAGAAAGCGTATCGCACAGCAGATGCTAATGCCAATTATTGACTATGGAGACATAGTATATGGCACGGCACCTCAAACCCACCTTAGCAAACTTGACACCCTCTACAATTCAATTTGTCGTTTTGTTCTCCAATGCAACTACAACACACATCACAGCGAAATGTTCAAAGAACTAGATTGGTCATCACTAGAGTCTAGGCGCAAAGTTCACCTTTCCTTTCTTGCCTTTAAATTCTTTATGGGCAAGCTACCCAGCTACCTGAACAAGCTCCTCACCCCTACCACATGCAGCACTTATCACCTGAGATCAGACTCCAAAAGACTGTTCATGGTCCCAAGGCTCAACAAAGTATCCGGCCGTTCCTCCTTCTCTTACTGTGCACCCCAAAACTGGAACAACCTACCAGAGACTCTCACATCCACCACCAGTTTAAGTTCTTTCAAATCTAAGGCTGTCTCACATTTTAATCTGGTCTGTAACTGTTTCATTCGCCCATAACATATATTTTCTTTAACTGTGCATGCAATGTCTTGTATATAATGTATACCCTGTTCATTTATGTAACTATTTGTAACCATGTATTATTTGTCTTAACTCTGTGCCCAGGACAAACTTGAAAACGAGAGGTAACTCTCAATGTATTACTTCCTGGTAAAATATTTTATAAATAAATAATATACATACATATATATATATATATATATATATATATATATATATATATATATATATATACATATACATATACATATATATATACATATATATATATACATTTATATATATATATATATATATATATATATATATATATATATATATACATATATATATATATATATATATATCCATATACATATATATATATATATACATATACATATATATATATATATACATATACATATACATATATATATACATACATACATACATACATACATACATACATACATACACACACACAGTTGTGTAAATCACTCCCTCCTCAGTAAGGATATAATTACCCACTCCTCCTGTACGTCTTATGACAGCCTCCGTAGCCTGATAGCAGATGTCTTCACGGGGTACTTTTTAACAGATGACCGGTTAGACCTGGAAAAGTTAATAGGCTGTCCCTGGGTGGCTCTTCCACTCCAGCCTCCGCATGTAGCTGCTCCTTACAGTCTTCCTCATCTGCCCCTATGGCTTCCGGATACACTTAGCGGCGTGCGGGTCACAGGATCATTCTAGCATGTATCTGTGAAAGCATTCCAGCATTCCAATCTGGATCTGATTGGGAGGAGAATTGGCGGGGGAGTGATGCCTCCTTCTACGGGCCCTCCAAAGGCTCACAAAGGGTGTAACTGCAACCTACGCATTTCAACTTTAGCTTCTTCAAGGGTATGACGTTATGCTATGTTCGATGTCCTTTAATAAAGGGCATACCTGTTGGTGCTGTTTTTCATTGATTCCTTTTCATTAAAAGGATATCACATACACAAATAAAGTTTTATATATTGACATGGCAAAGAGTATTGGACACTAACATTTAAAGCTATAATACATAATTATATTTGAGACAAAATCTATATCAGCCATTTTCTTTAATATAGATCTCTGCAAATCCTATTAAAATTATATATTTATATATATATATATATATATATATATATATATATATATATATATATATAATAAAGCAAGGAACAGCAGGCACTCCGTTAAAATAGTCAATATAGTGGGTGCAAATCCTGTAGAATATAATAGGCAATACGATACCGCGTTGAAACTAAATCAGAGGCAGCACTCCAATGGATAATCAAAAAAGTATATTGCGAGTTACCAAGACACCATAACCGACGTTTCGGTCCGCAGACGGGACCTTTCTCAAGGTGATGCGGACATAAACGTATATATATATATATATAGATAGGTTCCTTACCGAGTAGATCCAGGATCCCAAGATCATGAGGCAAGAAGGAGACCTTGAGAAAGGTCCTGTGTCAAGGACCGAAACGTCGGGTTTATGTGCCGGTTTTTCTACTGAATACATGCTGTTTTTTGTACCTTTGAGTGTGCTGTCTCCTTCTTGCCTCGTGATCTTGGGATCCTGGATCTACTCGGTAAGGAACCTATCTATACATTACCTGTATGGGACAAGCACCTTTATACCACATATGTGTGTGCCATCTGTTTATTTTTATATATATATATATATATATATATATATATATATATATATATATATATATATATATATATAAGAAAAAGAAAAGAGAAAAAGCGCCCGATCCTTGTGTAAAATCAGATGAACATTTTAATAAATCATGGACAAGACAAATGCACACTTACAATTTGTCTGATTAAAACAAGCATTTTATGGGACCTGCCCATGCACCAAACGAAGACTCCACAGTCACCTCCGCTCTGCAATCTCACGATCAATTCGTAACCCAGTATTTGAGAACGCCGTTTTCTCCAGGGTGTATATAAACCATCGGTCAGGAGCTTCTCAGCAGCGTGCGTCCGCCATTCCTCCCACGCATGTGGTACTGGATACCGGAAGGACTTTCCTTGTGTTTCCTTGGTCTCTCTCTGGTGCCGAAGGCAGGTCAGCCACCGTAGTTGCAATGCAAACCGTCCCTACGCGTTTCTTCCGCCTTTGCGGATTTCATCAGGGGTCCCTGATGAAATCCGCAAAGGCGGAAGAAACGCGTAGGGACGGTTTGCATTGCAACTACGGTGGCTGACCTGCCTTCGGCACCAGAGAGAGACCAAGGAAACACAAGGAAAGTCCTTCCGGTATCCAGTACCACATGCGTGGGAGGAATGGCGGACGCACGCTGCTGAGAAGCTCCTGACCCATGGTTTATATACACCCTGGAGAAAACGGCGTTCTCAAATACTGGGTTACGAATTGATCGTGAGATTGCAGAGCGGAGGTGACTGTGGAGTCTTCGTTTGGTGCATGGGCAGGTCCCATAAAATGCTTGTTTTAATCAGACAAATTGTAAGTGTGCATTTGTCTTGTCCATGATTTATTAAAATGTTCATCTGATTTTACACAAGGATCGGGCGCTTTTTCTCTTTTCTTTTTCTAATAGGTACTATGGGAACTTGGTGAGCCCAAGAAGAAGCAGCCTGGACCTTTGTTTTATTCATTCATGGACTTCATTTGGACTTAAGTATTATTTTTTATAGTTCAATTTTTGTATTTTTTGCTATTTTTTATGTTCAATAGATTATATTAATTTTTTCACATTTTTGCACATTTTTTACAATTACATTTTGTTTGGTTTATGTATGTTTTTTCATTATATTACATTTTATCTTGTATAGGCGGGCACTAGTTGGTTCATGTAAACATCATATTCAATATTGATATTTGGTGCAACATTTTGGCACACGTCACCAGAGGGGCAGCAATTTGGGTGTGCTGAAAAGGGTGCGCTGTCTTTAAAACTGTTCCTATATATATATATATATATATATATATATATATATATATATATAAAAAGATATATAAAGATCTTGAGAGAATTGTATATAGAAAAAGCACATCATCTTTGTTATTACATAATCTATTTTAGCGCAGAAAATACAATTTCAGTAGGTTTATCCATTGATTTCCAAGGAAATATATTAGAATTATTGATCTTAATATTTAGACTTTACAGTAGAGAGCAAATAGAAATTGGGATTAGAGCAGTGAATAATTGTCCATATATTTGGTAAAATTCCAAAAGGTTGGGAACATAATGGAAATTGATAACAGGAGAGTTGGGATGGTAAAGGGAAAAGGGAAATGATTTTAATGAGGGAACATATAAATATATAGAGCTTATGTTTGTAACTGACTTACAAATCTACAAGAGTCATTAAGGCATGCATGAGGTTAGCACTAGAGTTTCATGGCTCAAGTTGGTGCAGCGCTGGAAGCATCTCAGAAAGAAGTTCACAAGTTTAGTACAAAGATGGAAGTCTATAAGGAGAGGAGTTGCCACTTCAACACAGAACTATGTTCATTGAGAGAGATCTTCAAAGGGTTAAATAGCAGTTTTGAAACTGTAACCCAAGAGTGCAAGAATCTCTATGTCCGAGTCAGTGAATTAGGAGTTTTAGGAGAGGAGTAGAAACAATTGGGCCAGGAAAAGTTAGAAGTGCAGGCAGCACTGCAGAATGCAGAGAGAGTGTTGCAAGAAGAACGTGTCTCCCTGGAGTAGCGCACACAATCAGAAAATATGCTGCAGAGTCAGCTACAAGAACTGCGTGCAAGTCTGCAGGATGCCAAGAAGAAACAGGTTAATGCTGATGAGAAGAAGCGAGTTCTGCAGGAAGAAATTTTCCAGACTGTTAACAAAGTAAAAATGCTGCAAGAGCATTTGACTACCCAGTGTCCCCAGAGAGCAGCATGAGGAGCTGAAGGCCACACTGAGCATAACCAGAGCCTTGCTGGAGGAGGAGCTTAGAGACCAGGTAACTCTGTATGAGAGGGAGCAGAAACTGAAGCAAGAGTTAGAGGAGCAGAGACACTGCTCCATCCCTAACAGTCAGTACACCCAGGAGAAAGAAACATGGAAAAGGCAAGCTGCTGAGACCATAGCGAGGGAATTGGCGGAGCTCCAGGTCGTAATGAGGGATGCGTGGAAGCAAGCTCAGAATGATCACAGTGAAGAGATGAAAGCCCTGAGAGGAGAATTGCAGGATGCACTTAACCAGGGGTCGCTCGCCGAGGAGTGGAAACTGCAGCAAAGCCTAGAAACAGAAGAGCAAAAGCTGGCAGCTGAACACACATCCCAGCAACTCACAGCGCTGCAGGCGCAGATCGCTGAGCTCAAGATGCAGCTTGTCAAAAAGGAAGAGAGAGAGGAGGTGTCTGTCTGTCAAGTGGCTGATCTGACACTGTACTATGAGGTCAAAATGGCCAATGCCTATGAATTGCTGGACCACACAGCCCATGAGAAGGTCCGGCTGCAGCTAGAACTTGACAAGGTCCTGGAGGAGTACCGGCAGCTGCAGGTCAGAAATAAAGAAAAGGAGACAGATTTAAGCCTTGCTCTGAGTCAGCTGGAAGATGTGGAGTCGTGACTCAATTCCAAAGAAGCTGAACTGGCAACTGTATTGAGTGGGAAAAGAAATGCAGAAGGACAGCCTCAAGAACTGAAAACTCAAATAGCTGGTCTTAATGAGAATTTAAGTGATACCACGAAATGGCAGTCACAAAAAGAGATCACAGAGAACTCAATTTCTCGTATGGAGACTCTGAAGCACCCATCCCTGATGCCCATGTTCCTGATGTCCATGCCCCTGCAATTGAGTTGAACGTACCCATCAGAAAGTTCCTGATTCCAAAACTAGAGATATGTTGGTCACAAAAAGAGACTATGGAAGTGAACTGTATGTCTGCACTGACTCGTGTGGAGAGCCTGGTGCGCCTGTTCCTGGTGCCTGTGTTCCTGATGTCCATGTCCCTGCATTTAAGTTGGACACACCCATCTGGAGGTTCCTTTAGTGTCCGATGTGCCAGTTGCTGGTTCCTGCACCGTTGCAATGGGGACAAGTGTTTTTCCTGTCGACAAACCACCAGAGGTGGGTCACCCTTAGTCTGCCTTTCATCAGGGCCTCCGGGAAGAGCCTGGAGGATCGTCCATATAATGCTCTTGAGAGGGGGGAGTAATGTCAGGGTCTCCCAGACATCCTACTCCCAGCCATAGTTCCTTTCTCTGTCCACTGGGTGTGCTGCTGCTTTCTTTCTGCTCTGGGGTTCCTCTGTCTGTCTGTGTCTTGTTGCTCCTGTCCTCTGTACTTATAGTTTCCTGTTTCCTGTTTCCTGTTTCTTCTTGCCTTTGTTTTGTGTCAGACTCCTTATGCCCATGCTTCTGTTCCTGTTCTGTGTTTGGAGTCCTGTACTTTTATTAAAGGCCCTTGCTGGTAATCTGGCTTGTCCCTGTTTGTTCCCTGCTCTCAGTCCCTGTTCCCTAGTGTAAGTCCCTGCTCCATAGTCTCAGTCCCTGCTCCCCTGTTCTGCTCCTGCCCTCCTGTTGCCAAACCCTGCCCGTGACCCCGATGTTCCTGCTTGCTGCCTGCCTCCAACCTTTGCGAGACCCCGACATTCCTGCTTGCTGCATGCCTCAGACCTCTGCATGTGACCCTGACATTCCTGCTTGCTGCCTGCCTCTGACCTCTGCGTGTGACCCCGACGTTCCTGCTTGCTGCCTGCCTACGACCTCTGCATGTGACCCGACATTTCTGCTTGCTGCCTGCCTCCGACCGCTGTGTGTAACCCCGACACTCCTGCTTGCCGCCTGCCACCGACCTCAGCCTGTGACCCCAACTTTCCTTGCCTGCTCCCCGTTGTTCCAGCCACAAAGGTCCTACCCCCTCTGGGAGTCTCCCCGTGACAATCTATCTGCAATAGATTATTTTAAAAAAGAAGACAGGAAAAATAGGGGATGGGGGAGGGAAAGAACGGCCCCATACCTGAATGGGCTGGATCCGGACCCTGGTTACCAGTAGCCAAGGAACTAATTAAATATACCCCCAGTGCACCCAAAAGTAGGTGAAAAGCTGGGATATCAACTGACCAGGCTAATTTTATCGGGCTAGAATGAGGGGAGCAGATAGCCACAGCAGAAATTGATTGCATAATGTTGCAGGCGCTCCAGAAGGAAGCCCAGGTGAAGGAGACAAGAGATCTGGAACTGCAGGCAGTCCAGCATCAATTGTCTATTGTAAAAGAGTATATTAAAGGTCAGCGATGGCTGAGAATTCAGCGGGGTCTGAGAGGTCAGCAGGTGCTGAGAGGCAGTGGGTTCTGTGCCTTTGGGATGGGGGTGGGGACAGTATTAGGCTTTCAGGGAAGAAGCAGTGGCGAGGAGGGGATAGGCATCCCTATGTACCTGTCCAGGTGTGGTGGGGTAAGAAACAAGCCCCACAATCTTTTATGGCTCTCATGGATAATGGGGCCGAGGTGACATCATACATGGGAACCCTGATAGGGAAAAAGGTGAATTAGAGCATATAGAGGGTCTAGGTAACCAGGGCACTTTCGGTTACAGTAAGCTTGGCAATCAGTAAAGGCCCCTCTTTCAACACCAGTGTAGTGGTAACCAAAATCCCTGAAAACATACTGGGCATAGATGTGTTGTTGGGTCAAAGCATACAAACAGAGTGGGGCATGTTCACATTTGGGTTCCCACATTAGGCCTATTATTTACGGGTGATCAACGAATAAGAGGGCATGCCAAATGGACCCCCATATGAATACCTGCTCCAGGACATAGGGGACAAAGTGCAAGCATTGTTACAATCAGGTGTTATTAGTCCTGTGAGAAGCCCATTCAATGCACCGGTATGACCAGTTAAGAAGCCTGATGGCTCCTGGTGGATGACGGTGGATTATCGCAGGCTAAATAAGATGGCTCCACCTCTGGCTGCGGCTGTCCCGGATATCGTGACAGTGGTGGAAGGGCTCACCAAGGCAGCTGGGGATCACCAAGGCAGCTGGGGAATGGAATGCGGTCATAGATTTAGCAAATGCTTTTTTCTCTATTCCCATCAACTCTGCTTCACAGGACCAAATTGCTTTCACATGGGAAGGACGTCAATATACCTTCCAGGTAGTCCCCCAGGGGTATTTACATTCACCCACACTGTGCCACAGACATATAGCGAGGAACTTGGGAGAATTTAAATTGGACAGTCCCCCTTTTCATTATATTATTGATGATATTATGATTACAGGTACAGAAGAACAAGTAAAACTTGCGTTACCTCAGTTGGTAGCACATATGGAAACAAGAGGCTGGGCCATTAACCCCGCCAAGATACAGGGGCCCACAAGGGAGGTCCAGTTTCTAGGAATGGTCTGGGATGGGCCACAGCGTAAAATCCCTGCCAAGATGATAGGGACTATTCAAGCTATGCCTATGCCGACCAATGTTAAACAAGCACAATCTTTCTAGGGGCTATGGGCTTCTGGCGGGGTTTTATACCCCATGTGGGATTTATTCTACGGCCTATTTATAATGCGACCGGGAAGAAGAGTGTTTTTTCTTGGGGAGCAGAACAACAGAGTGCGTTTAAAGCCGCGTAAGAGGCCATCATGCAGCATCAGCAGTTGGGGCCCCCACAAACGGCAAAGCCATTTCAGCTGGATGTGACAGTACGAAACAATGTGGTTTCCTTGGGACTTTACCAAAAAGGAGAAAAGCCAAAGGAAAGAGCGGTACCACTGGGATTTTGGTCAAAGCAATTTACTGGAGCTCAGCAGCGCTATACGCCTTTAGAGCAACACCTTCTGGCTGCGTACACAGCTCTACAACACGTGGAGGCCATTACCAAACAAGACCCTGTCACTGTACGGACTGATTTGCCCATAAGTGGCTGGGTACGGGATGATGGACTCCCTACCCGCACGGCGGTAGCCCAGAAGATCACCTTGATGAAATGGAAGAGGTATCTACAAGAAAGAGGGGGGGTCGCAGCGGGAGAAGTAAGAGACTTACTACCTGTATTGCAGGACAAGTGACCTTTGAAGCAATCAGCAGTGCAGAACCATCTGCCATTCCAGTATTACACCTTTCACCATTTAAGGAAGCTCTCCCATATGAAAATGTAAACGAGGAGCAACAGGAGATCGCATGATTCACAGATGGATCAGCCCAGATAACATATAAAGGCAGGTGTTGGACCAAAGCTGCAGATAACCCCAAACATGACGTCATCCTCCAAGTCAAGGGACAGGTGGTTCCAGCCAATTTGCCAAATTACAAGCAATTCTAATGGTGATTCAAGCAACCACAAAGGCTCTGTTTCTCTATACCGACAGTTGGGCTTGTTACAAAGGACTTACAACATGGCTAGCAAGTTGGAAGTAGAGACGTTGGAAGATACACGGTAAGCCAGTTTGGGGGCAGTCCAGAGATTTGGGAAGAACTCTGGACAGCAGGAAATACACTGATAATCAATATAGGACATGTCGATGCCCATTTACCGGGCACCGCCAAAACCCGGAACCTAGGCCCAGTCCTACTTAATTTGGTTAATTGGGCTCACGAAACAGCTGGACAGAGGTGCACACAGGCCACATATGAATGGGCCCAATGACAGAGGTTACCAATAACCCTGGATATGTTAAAAACTGTGAAGAATCAATGTCCTGTGTGTGGTGTTCTCAAGCAATGGTCGTTGGAGAAAAAAGTCCAAGGGAATTTGAGAAGGGGCTCTGGCAAATACTTTATAGACCCACTGCCAAAAGGCCATGGAGGACTACTCTACTGCTGCACAGCTGTGAATACATTCTCAGCCCACAACAGATGTATTCAACTGGATCTTTATTTGCTGCACACATACAGTTATGGCAGGCTCATTCCCTGAAGTAGTACCCACAGGGCTTGAGGCCCTGCAGACCCCTTCTCATCTCCGTTACCCCCTGATGGGATAAAGGGTAAGTGTAGTGATGGAGGGGAGTGGGCCCAGTAATAAAGGGGTTGCACCCCAAAGGGCCACCTCCACCATCGTATGGGAGACGAGGGGTTAATGTTATAATGTTTAATGGTGTTTTAATTCCCCTGCCTCAATGCAAACTGTGTCTCCCCTGGTTACATGTCTTTTTCCCCTTACAGTGTGTGCACCCAACACATACACTGGGATGAGGTCGGGAGGGAAAGGGTGAATTGCATTAACATGTTTATGGCCCTTTGTTCCCCTTCCCTCCTTTTCTATCCCCATTTGCAGCCCATCCCATAGGTCGCCATTGGAGCTCCATGCAAGTCTATGGAGATTTCCGTGGTTTTGGCCTAATATCAGAAAAGACCAGCAGGTGGCGCTCGGGAGGACAAGCGGAACTCCGCCATTGAAATGATTGGCGTAATGTATTTCAATGGGGATTCCTCGAGTCCGACCTCCAAGAACAAATTGGCTGCCAGCCAAACCGCAAACCCCGAAAGCGTATACAATTTCAGTAAAGAGCGTTTGATCACTAAATTGGCGTGGGAACTTGGTCACGGCGAAGTTCATCCATATTAAATTGTATCTCCGGTCCTAGGGTAGCTAGCGGGTTAATTCTTTTTGCCCCTAGCTCAGGGGGACCCCCTTACTCGACCCCAACAGGGTCCGATGGGCAATGGCCACGGGAAATGGTCGCGGCCACTACGAGGGTCGCCCCATTGACCGCAATGGCAGAGAAAAGCCGCGTGGCTTTAAAACACTATGTCCGAAAGCGTAAAAAGTGAAAACCCATATCTCCGGTGCTGTAAGGACTAGAGGTCTGGGATTTGGCCACCATGTAGTCACTGCTCCGGCATGATTGCATGGCAAATTCCAGCCCTCTCCGATCAACAGAACGGAGTATGGGTAACTGTTTAAAATGTGATTCTTCCATTGACTTCAATGGCGGAGAAATGCAGTTTCCAAAACATGTCGTTTTAAAATCTATTACTGTAACTCCGGTTCGGCGGGTCGCAGCAAGCTTAAACTTGGCCACCATGTAGAGTCCCCTCCGGCATGAGGGTCTGGCAAGTTTGAGCCCGGAATATGTTGATTTATATAAAATATTGTAACAATACCGTATTTTATGCCTGGTAGAAAGCCCGCAAAAAACATACAGTATGTTAATGGTCAGGGGGCGACAGTGTGTCTACACAAAGGCCACTGATCAAAGGCTCATCCCCCCGGTTTGTATATATAGGGTTGGGAGAATGCAGGAAATAGCCTTTCACATGAAGTGCTATAATTCACAACTTTAGTCAGGTTCCCCAGATCCCCATCTGGCAGACTTGGCGACCCCAAGTGGGGCGAGGAAAATGTGAGCCTTACTAAGGGATTGTGCGCATGTGCCAGCTACCTGGGGGCAAGTACCAAAGTGCTTCCCACGTTAGCTGGCAAAAGGTAATTGGGTACAGATAATTGTGAACCAATATCTGAGACCCGATGTTAGGGATAGAGCCCAAATCCTTTATAACTGAGTGTCAGCTCTATGCCCAATGTTGTTCGTGACTACATCTGATAGATACCTGATGCCTTGATGAATTGCTAATCCAGATCCTGATTACTTCATTGCCCCATTCCCTAAGTAAGTGTATATATTCTGTGTGTTATTTGTTCAATATTGTGTGTTCACCATCCCTGAAGGAATAAACTTTCTTTATCATATCACAGTCGCATTCAATTAAACCCAGTTATTTTGATGTATATTATAACGCTGTAAACTATTGTGACAGTAAGTGCTTCCACTCCACATGGGGAAAGGAGGAGAGACCTACTTCTGAGAGAGTGTCCACTTTTGAACCCCAGTGGAGGGGCTTGTAACCCTGCCCCATAATAGGGCAGGTCCGATACCGACTGGCATTACATCTTGGGCATGTGACCCGGCCAGTATCCTCCCCAAGGATGACACTCTCTGGTTGTTGTTAGTCCATCCCCTAGATACGGCAATAGTGTAACCAGATTGCAACAGAAAGCCAGGCCTCCATGAGAGAGCTAATCCCCCACAATGCCTGTGTCTAACAGGATTTATACTGTTAGGGCCAAAGAAAAGATAATAGGCAGGGGACTAGGCTACATACACAACACATCCTACCATTGAAGTTCAACTGAGGTATCTAATAGATCAATGAAGCCTGCTGCATCTGAAATATCTTATTCTGAACAATTTGTAAATCGGACTCAATGCCGTCTCTATATCTTATCTGCCTCATAAGCTGTGCTGACAAAGATCTATTCTTTCCAGGCCTAAACTGTTTGCTCAGACATACAACAATTAGATTAGAAGCACTAAAATAGGGTTTAATTCGAGTTATGTGAACATGAACCAGTTCCCTTCAGCAGCACTGGACAGACAATGCTGGGAGATAAAGACAATGGCCCTTATTTTCTAAAGTGTGATTGCACCGATATTGTGCTTTTGCATGGTACAGTATGGCCAATTGACTTCAATGGGTCTTTCTGGGCAATAGCGCAAGACACTTTATAGAATAAGGGCCTATATTCCTTATATATGGAAATCAGTTAGTGTCCTTGTAGTTTCAAAGTCAGAGGAGAAACGAAACTGCTTCAAAACCTTCTCCCTGTACAGTATTCTCTTGATTCCCCCCAACACACATACTGTACCTCATAAATTCAGCCTTGCTTTAGTATTGCTTTAGAAGGCATGCAAATACTCAAAATTGTTATGGGTAAAGTGACTGTATCAATGCTAAATAAGAATTTTTATTATATAAGAATACATATTTTAAAAATATATTACAGAGAAACAGAACTGAGGTAAATAGGCATCTGTAAAGTAGCAATCCTAAACTCTCTTTTTTTTTTACACTTATAGGATTGAAGAAGGTGGTCTCCGGAGCTGAACTGTGTTCATTTCAGCTCTGGGGACCTCATGCTTCCAGAGATACTTACCTCCGTAGGAGGTGCCAGTAGCAGCTCCGACTGGCACCGTGGAGCTATCAAAATAACCGCTTTATTGCTGCCGCGTCACGTGGGACAACAGGAAGCCGTGACATCATCCCTTGCAGCTTTCTATTGGCCTGCGTGACATGGACCTTTAAACCTGTGGAGCTGCTACTGGCACCCCCTTATCTCAGGAAACAAGGGGTCCCTGGAGCTCAAATTAATGGGGTTCAGCACTGAAGAACCCCTGCTTCCCACCTATTAACAAACCCCACACGTTCTAGTGCTTTAAAGTGGTGCTATTACTTTGAATTAAAAAAGAAAAAGAGGTTTTTGATACAAGTTAGGTAACAAAATATAATACAATATACTGAACCTGCATCAGGGCCAAATAAAACGGTATATTCATTTAAACCTTCCGTTTGAAACATCGGTATACCTGACATTATATATTGTTTTTTTGCTTACCTATAGCAGTTGTTAGAAAACTTATTGTAACTGGAAAAGGCGATTAGCACACCAAACCCAACACCAAGCGAGAAGCATATCTGAGTGGCGGCATCAATCCAAACCTTTAAACAGGCCCCAGAACCAACCAAACAAAGAATCGTGGAAGGAGGGGGAGAGGGAGAGAGAAAGGGAGAGCTGTTATTAGAGATAATTGCAGGAAACTCATTCAGCATAAAGATGAAAGATACTGTTGAATGCAAGGTAATTTCGCAAATGACTGCTGCATGTGTGTGCCCAATTCCAATTTCTCAGATTATTGCTTTGAGTTGTCAAGTCGTGAGCTCTCAGAGAGGGAAATTATTCCTTCCCTCTGCTGCTCTTTCGTATGGAAAATTAAATATTGGTTCAACTTCATTGATAAATAAAAGAATGAAGTTGCATTTTATTAAAGGCATTTTCCCAGGCTGTCAACAAATCTTTGAAGACATGTTTAATATGATAAAATAAAATTGTTTTGTCAATGCAAAGTCTATGCTTAGGCCACCTTTATAATTCAAAGAAAAGCAGTTTAAGCAGCCCTATCATTAAACAGCAATTGTACCAAACACACGATCAACAGAATCTGGGCTGTATTTACTAAGCTGCGCTATTTCATAAGAAACCTTCCAGCGCTGGAAGACAACTTACAACCAGTTCCACGGAATGGGTTGGTGCTAGAAGTTGCCTATGGAGTGTGAATGCTTAGTAAATAGGTACTGAGGTTTGTGGTTTTTGGAAAGTATTGCTGCCTTAAAGTATGCATGGAAGTACACATTGAAACAATAAAATAATTGGTTTACAAAGCATTCAGTTAGAGTGGCAATATATTATTTCTAGTTTAAAAAAAAGTTTTATTTGGGCTATTTCTTATATTAAGCACTGTTCTATGCAATCAGTTATTGTGTCATTGCAATGCATATGTATAACAAATATACTGTATGACCCATCCACCACCTTCTCTTATTGGCTTAACCTTATGAGTCTCAAATCATATGAGCAGGAAACACAAAACGGAACTCTCCACTTAGAAATTGGGGTATACAGACTTAACCCACAGAAAACAGGGGAGCAAGGAGGTGGCACCATAGGAGAGAGAAAGCAACATAGGGCAATACTGCAGGAGTCAGTGTTGTTCTTATGGCTCGAATCTATGAAGGATATACTCACAAACCGAGAATAAAGTAAGGTATGTCCAAACTGTGGCAAACGTGGGTAGAGTTCCACTTGCTCCAGCAGGGTTCAAGGAGAAAAAGAAAGACCACAATAGTGCAGATGATCCTTAAAAATATATTTACTCGCATAAAACCACGTGGTCTCTCTCAAGGAGTGCCCTTGTGGCCTCCAATATGTGGGCAAGACCACGCGGCCTGTAAAAAGTCAGGATCCTTGAGCATTTGGGAAATATAAGACGGAAATTAGACACCCATAATGTCTCAAAACAATTTATGACACACCATCAAGCAAACCCTAGGGGGCTTAAATTCGCAGCTATAGAATTGGAGAGGTGGCGACAGGAATAATGAACTAACCAAGCGTGAAACTTTCTGGATCCACAAGCTTAAGACCCTAGTCCTGAATGGACTTAATGTCGATTTCGAACTAGGGGTTTTTCTGTCCTAAAAAGTCGGGATCCATCTCTATGCTGTAACGCTTGCGCACACCACGAACAAGGCGGAACCCCGTTACTGAGGTGGGAAAGTACAAGACTGCGCACCCACAGCAGCGGGAGCACGCCTGGAGGGTGGATAGTCAGCATAGCCGGATCTGGGTTGGAGAGAGTGGGTTAGTGTGAGTATTTGACGGAGTCCAGGGGCGGAGCCAGTGGGATGGTTAGTGTCCGTTGTGCCGTTGTCTAGGGTTGGAGCCAGGAGAGTGGTAGATTGTTCGAAAGCCGAGGTCTGGGATGGAGAGGTGCGGGTAGTCAGAGGCAAGCCGGGGTCGTTATCCAGAGGTGGTCCAATAGTCAAGCCGGGGTCTTTATCCAGAGGGGTTCCTATAATCAAGCCAGGTTGGTACACAGGAAAGCAACAGAGACAAAGCAAGGCACAAGCAAAGCTAGGCAAGGCAAAACAAAGGCAGGAACACAAGGTCAAGGGAGTTATGCTCAGCAAAACAGGAAGGGAAGTGGAAATCTTTTATAGCAGGCAGGAACCAATGAGGCTGGGGGCGGAACGGAGGTGCGCCCTCCGTGGAGATCAGGATAGGCTGCAGGTGACAAGGGGCACTTAGAATAGTTGCCACGCAGATGGTGGGCGGTGCACGATGTCACATGTGCGCACCGCACGCGAGAGAAACGCGGCGCGTCCGGGGGCGGAGCCAAGCTCTGTGGCATGACCAGAAGAGCTGCGCGCACACTCTGTGAACAGAGTGGGGATGTGAGCATGATCAGCAACCAGCGCAGAGGTCTGTGAAGAAGCAGGTAAGGAGGCAACACGCCGTACAGGACGTGTTCCCCGATTCCTTACATATGCGTCTATTAACGTTCCAGTATATCTATCTATGGGACTCTCGCTTTGTATCTCCCGTTTTCTAGAGACCCATGGCGGGAATTAAAAGCTTTGGGTATTAATATTGACCAAGAATTACCTCCCAAATGTTGGAGGAAATGTTCAACACAATTGGACTGTAAAATATGTCCTTTACCCATCCGTATTTGTAGAATGGGATTAATATTCCCCCTTATTTAATGACCATCTATATAGTGGGGATGGTTTTAGCATTCCCCAACAAACTATGATCGACTACCTATACCCTCCTAATCATAGGAGGCGATATATAGTACCAATTGGACTAAAGAAAAATGTGCATACAGTATATCTTCTCATGCTTGCAGAATGGGACCAATAATATATATATTTTATACTGTAAGGACATAGCTTTATTCCCAATCCATATAGTGAATAAAATTAAAAATAAAAGTATAAAAACATTAAGAATCTATATATATACTGTGTTTAATCCCAGCTGTGAAAAACACTCCAAAAACGATTGCAGGTTTATATTTACAACAATAAACCTATGATAAAACTATTGCATATATGTGACGGTAAGGGTGTACCCAGGCCACTAATAAAGATATTTGGCCCGGCTGGGTGCCCCTGAACCATATTGGAGAATTGTAGATTGTCCGCTCTGCAACCCAGTAATGACATGAACACTTTAATTTCAATATAAATGTATGTGTGTCTCCCATGTATGGTAGGAAATTCCTGCAAGGGAATGGCACATATTCAGCCCTGGACTTCTAAGACACCCCGATGGCGTGCTGCCAGGATGTCGGAAACAGTCCTTAGTTGAAAGGCTACAACCTACTAAGGTGTGAAGTGGGGAGGTGTAACTCAAGTATCCCCATCTTGGTAAATTTCTGGGCAAATGGGCCAGATGTCAGGCCAGCTCAGAGAAAATGTCGCCACGTAAGGGGGCCGGGTCTGGTATGCTAAGCAGCAAAGGGGCGAGGTTCACGCATGCCCTTAGCAAACTAAGAAGCCCTCTGCCAGGTTTTGCTAAGTATTGGCAACTCCGGGATAGGTGGGGAGTATTATTCCCATGGAGTAGATTGGCTGCACGGGTTAAGAATAGGACTGTTTAGTGTACAAGAAACCCTGCAGCCCATTGGGAACCAGATTCACCAAGTAACAAGATTCATGCAACTTCGTAACAAGATTTAAGAGTTCGTAAGAACTAAGGTTTCCAGATCCAATACCACAGCGGCAGAACGAAGGAAGCAGCTCCGGTGGAGTAACAGCGGTTGCGAGAGGCGCCACTGACCAGAGACTGTTTCCAGCTCTATTTGCGCACAACTCCCGCCCCATGGCAAATTGTGCCTAGAGACGTTATTTCCAAAGATTTCGTTTTGGGAACAAGATTTTTCGTTTGCCCCGTCCCAGTAAGTGTATTTTCAGTGCAATTGTAAACCAATGTGTGTGGGTTCTTTTCTGTTAATAAATCACAATTTATTTTCTCTTCGCTTTGCTCAATCAAATGATCTGGGTATTAATGTGTTAAAAGTGCTGGTCTCCCGTGACAGTATATCCATCTTTATTCTATTCACTAATAATATATTAAATAAAATATGCACAAGAACAGGTGCACCGGTGCTGGTCTTAGATGGAAGTTATTACTGACACCACTTTGCTTTAATTACATTATTCTGTTCTAATTGCGTTTTCTCTCTTTGTATTGTTCTCTCTCTCCATTCAAGGCTATTGTAATATATATATATATATATATATATATATATATATATATATATATATATATATATATATATATATATATATATATACATACATACATATACATATACATATACATATATATATATCTATATATATATATATATATATATATATATATATATAGATATATATATATACAGCTCAACCCCCATATAACGCTGTGCTTGGGGTCCAAAGAATCCCATCGCGCTATAAGTGGATCGCGTTAGAAATAATGTACAATTGTATGCATTGTACAATAAAATGTTTAAGATACCAATAATCGTGTTGCAAAAGTATTCATATAAACGAAAATTGGGAGCCACGCTTGCATCGCGTTATAAGCGGATTCACGTTGTAACGGATCGCGTTATAACAGGGTTGAGCTATATATATATATATACGGGGTTAATAAATCCGGAATATTTGAGTCCCTTTATTGATTCTTATTCCCCATTTTTGGGGGTGTATGATCAAATTAGGGACCCAAATAACATATTGCAAGATAGATATAGAATTTTAATTAATCCATTGTGATTTTATGTTTGTATTCATGTTTATGTATTTTATTATGGTCTTTATATTAATTGAATAGTACTGTATCAATTGCCATGAGATCTATGCAGCATTTTTATTTATATTTTTTTGTGTATACTTGAATTGCTGTAGGGTAAATAATTTTTTGTATAGTGCTGCTATTGTTGTTAATATTTTTTAACTTGTTCTGTATGATTGCTGGCACTGGTTTCACTTCCAATACATGTCTGTTCAATTAGTGATTGATCAGACAGGGTATATATAGTAGTGCAGAAGTAGGTGGGGGTTACTGACTCCGGGCAAAACAAATATTAGCGAAACGCGTTGAGTCTGACACTGGTTGAAAGTAGGAGACTGAGCATGTGACCAGTGACCAGTGCTGGGGGAAGCGTCATCCGCACAATCTGTGCGTCTTCACGTTATCGTGATACCGGAAGTGACGCAACCAGAGGGGCGGAGTCCAACAGTGCAGTGAGAACCCGACTCACCACACACACGAAAATAACGGCAGTTTCCTTCTCTCACTGTTTGTACAATGCTTTTGTTCACTACCTGATGTAATAGACTAAGACAGAAAAGAATCCCTATAATGTGGCACAAAAGAAACACCCTAGTTAAAACATAATTTTTTATTGGATAACTTAAAATAAAAACTGTTCGGAGACCACAATGACAAAAAACAAACTGTAATAAAAACAATTCGCAGCCTTATGGTGGGGATTTATATATGCCAATTTGTACCTATAATTGGCAAACCTTTGATACCTTACCCTATACTATTTAGACTACACTTTGTCTATTCAGGATACCCTATATAAGCTATACCCACACCATTTGTGTGTTACACCAAGTCTAGTAACAGATATATATATATAACAGTGTAATACTAGCACCCCAGCCCCAAACCTCTTCGGTTCTTTTAATTGTTTTTATTACAGTTTGTTTTGTCATTGTGGTCTCCGAACAGTTTTTATTTTAAGTTATCCAATAAAAATTATGTTTTAATTAGGGTGTTTCTTTTGTGCCACATTATAGGGATTCTTTTCTGTCTTAGTCTATTGTTATCTTTTGTTATCTTTTCCCTGTGAGCACCGCCCCTTGTATACTTTTTGGTTTCTCTCCCTCTCCTATGTATTGAGCAGGGTATCCCTGCATTATATACTACCGCAGTCTCTATTTGATATATATCCCTGATGTAAGCCTTTAATTCAGGGGGGTACTGTTTTATGCGAGTAAATATATTTTTAAGGAACATCTGCACTATAGCGGTCTTTCTTTTTCTCCTTGAGTCCTGCGGAGTAAGTGAAGTCTACCCACGTTTGGATATGCTTTACTTTATTCCCTGTTTGTGAGTATAATCTTCATAGATTCAAGCCATAAGAACAGCACTGAATCCTGCAATATTGCCCTATGTTGCTTTTTCTTTCCTATGGTGCTACATCCCCCACTCCCCTGTTTTCTGTGGATATCGCTTGTGGAGGATATTGAAAAATATTCGGTTCCGGGGTTTACGTGTGGAGGAGTATACACTTCTAATAATTATTATTATCACTTATTAAATTATACGGTCAAATCATACCTAGACCAGTATATATTTACATTTTCTCCTTATTGTTCACCTGATTATTAGCAATATTATAGCTAATATTAATATAGATCACGCATCACTTTATTTAGCACTTAAGTATTTATTGATTATTATATCACTTAAGAACTTTTTGTCAATCCAGTGCTTAAGTGTACAGGCTTAAACCAGACTTTTTCTTTTAAAAGAAAAAAAAAATCCCCAGAAGTTTGGGAAGCCAGAGCATTCCGGAGCTGAGCTGTATTCATTTCAGCTCCAGGAACACTCCGAGATACTTACCTTTGAAAGGGCTGCCGGTATCTCATATCTGCTTAAAGGTTCCATGTCACGTGAGCCATTAACAGACATTTTCCGTGCCCAGCCTGGTAGCAGCCCCCTTAGAGGCAAGTATCTCGGCAAGCAGGGGGTCTCCACAGCTAAAGTTAATGCGGTTCATCTCCGGAGACCCCCTGCTTCCAACATAGTGAAAAGAGGTAATGACACTTTAACTGTTTTAGCTTTCTTTTAGAGTTTCCCAAAAACCTGTAATGTATACTAAAATATTGTCGAGTTAATCATAAAAGCTTACCGAAGCCTCACATAGCCGAAGAAAATCTACACTTAGATATGCTTTAATGCCATCCATTGCTCCAGGCAGAGTGACACCACGAAGGAGCAGTGCTGTTAGGACCACATAAGGCATAGTGGCTGTAATCCACACTACCTGAAAAAAATCATATCACATATGTGTGAAAAAGAACATGCCATAGACAATGTAAAAGCATTATCACTTGTTGGGAGCCCAACATTTCACCCCCTCTTAAAATTGTACATGTTACCATATGAATTATTGCTCAATACAGTATGTGTATATATATATATATATATATATATATATATATATATATATATATATATATATATATATATATATATTCACTTTGCTGTGGAGGGTTTTTCTCTTTTTTTTTACCCACCATAACTTAACTAAGTAGATATATATATATATATATATATATATATATATATATATATATATATATATATATATATATATATTTATATATATCTACTTAGTTAAGTTATGGTGGGTAAAAAAAAGTGACAAAAACCCTCCACAGCAAAGTATATTGCAAATGGAAATATTACTGTATGTTCATTTGCATGTCTTAGACAGGTCTGCAACCCCGCCTTTCACCATTATCACCCAGCACACAGCACTTCCACTGCAGCAAGGGATTCTGGGAAATGACATGCAAATGAGCACACAGTGCCACCTTTTGCTTCAAAACCATAAACATGGTTCCCTATAGGCTTAAGCTTGCTGCATGGTCACAGCTTTGAGCACAGCCAGGGTTAAGATGCATAGCCAGTAATCCCACCTACAGACAGCTGTTTGGACCTTAATGGGTCTCCTCAGTGTGGGGTTGGTTATACCGGCTATGCAAAAATGAAGCTTATGGTTTTGTAAAAAGTATGGTAAAACCTATCCCTTGCTTCATTTTTTGCATAGCCAGTAAAAAAAATGACACATGGCCGCTGAGGTTACCAACAGAAAGCAACAACATTAACAAAGCTACAGCTTCTATTGGCCAATGGAGCAAGGCTGACTACAGTAAACACAATATAAGTATTCCTGTCTGGGGTCGTGAACTCAACCAATAATATCTTAGCAACCAATATGTCCCCGGAGATTGAACTACTATGGAATGGTTCAGCATTGGGTGAACCCCTAGTTCAGATAATGTACAAAAAATTGGGGGAAAAACATCCATAAAATGGGCAGAGCAGATTCCTTATTTAAGGACAAAAAAAGTGAGATAAATGAAATTCGTCATAGAATGTTTGGTGATGAAGATGTATAGATTTGGGTGGTGGCTATATAGGAAATGTTACTTGATGCACATAATATAATAAGATGCATTAAATTCCCTGGCTACATTATTTCTCTCCTTTTTTTGAGATGGCATAAAAATATCTGCAAAACAGAGATCACAGACACATGCCCTCATTCTCTCCCGTCTCGATT
The DNA here is from genome assembly GCF_040206685.1 of Ascaphus truei. Taxonomy (NCBI): domain Eukaryota; kingdom Metazoa; phylum Chordata; class Amphibia; order Anura; family Ascaphidae; genus Ascaphus; species Ascaphus truei. Next base: position 229,131,301 of record NC_134484.1, read on the forward strand.
ACTGTAACCTCCTGCTGTCCGTCCTTCCTGCCTCTCACCTGTCTCCCCTACAATCTATCCTAAACGCTGCTGCCAGAATCACTGTACTCTTTCCTAAATCTGTCTCAATGTTTTGGCGCTGAAATGCGTCTTCTGAGCCAAGGTAGGATAGAGTACAGAGGCCTTGCGCTGTCCCCGGCATTTAATTTAAATGCATTGGGAAAGAGCGCAGGGCCTCTGTATGCACCGCACACTCACCAAAAAAATCTTGCGCCTCCACCAGTTTGCGCACCCCTGCCATATCACACACTCAATTTTACTCCTCATTTTTAAAGCTTTACACGCTTCTGCTCCTCCTTACATCTCAGCCCTAATTTCTCGCTATACACCATCCCGACAAACCTGCTTAACGAAGCATATAAGTAGCTCTGCTGATACTTTACTCCTCATACATAAAGCTTGGCCCCTTACTGACACGAGGACTTACCAGAACACCCTCCGACTTTCTGTATGTTCTTCCTACCAACCAATTAGATTGTAAGCTCTTCAGAGCAAGGACTCCTTTTCCTAAATGTTACTTTATGTCTTAAGCACTTCTTCCCATAATGTGTTATTTGTATTATTTGTTATTTATATGATTGTTATGTGTATTACTGCTGTGAAGCGCTGTGCACATTAATGGCGCTATATAAATAAAGACATACAGGCATACCCCGCATTAACGTACGCAATGGGACCGGAGCATGTATGTAAAGCGAAAATGTACTTGAAGTGAAGCACTACCTTTTTCCCACTTATCGATGCATGTACTGTACTGCAATCATCATATACGTGCATAACTGATGTAAATAAGGCTTTTGTAACAGGCGCTATAGTCTCCCCGCTTGCGCACAGCTCTGGTACAGGTAGGGAGCCGGTATTGCTGTTCAGGACGTGCTGACAGGCGCATGCGCAAGCTGCCGTTTGCCTATTGGGCGATATGTCCTTACTCGCGAGTATACTTAAAGTGAGTGTACTTAAACCGGGGTATGCCTGTACTGTACATCAGTGAAATGTAAAAAACATGATCAAGAAATGTCTGACATATCACTCTAAAACAGCAGGATACACATTTTAGAAGTGTCCTGGGCATTTAGGATTTTTTGGGGAGAACTTGGGCCCATATTTACTAAAGGGTCCAATGCTTTAGCATGCCGTAGCTTCCATTCAAATGATTGGGAGTTAAGATGGGCTAAAGCTTTGACCCTTTAGTAAATATGGGCCTTAGTACAAATTCCTGCAGCATCAACATGCACGACAGCCTTCTTATACTTATGGGGAGGGTGTGGAACGCTTATTTCCCAGAATCATACATTACATCTTTAACCCTTTGAGCGCCAGACTAAGTCATGTGATCGTTCCCTCACTTATGGCAGAACAGAAGGGGAGGAGACCTCCGCCTTCCGTTCCAATACAGATTGTGTTCTGTGCTCCACAGGAGGGCAGCATGCAATCTTCCCGAGATTAGCAAGCAGAAATATTATGATGTAGCTGCTACCTCCTGGGGCCCCTGGACTGCCACACCCCATGACATACTGTAGTAGCTACATTTAAAGGGCATCCAAAGTGTTAAATTACATGACAATTTTAAGGTTCCTTTTTGTTTTATTGCATATGTAAAGCAGTAATGTACAGTTTGTTTTATTATTATTATTATTATTACATTGTTTGTATTGCTGTGTACTCCCAGTGCAGGACTGAAGAGCAAGTGTGCGAGCGATTTTTGAAAATACAAATTGATTTGGGGTTTATTAGCGTGACGGCTGCGTCACGTGAGCGGTTCAGCCAATGAGGGCGAACCAGCCTGGTGACGCATCCGCTATGCATCCGCATCCGCTATGCCTCCCCATCGCCTCCTGATCGCCTCCAGCCTAAGTGCATGTTTCACACGAGCGACAGGCCAGCGTGACATCACGCGCTCGGTCGCACGCACGCCACAACTATAATAGCGGCTTAAGCTGCCAGGTTCAGGAGACATTAACCTTCAATGTTTGGGAACTTAAAGTGACCACCAACAAGAAGATGTTGGCGGCCAGTCAGTAATAGTGATCTGTAAATCTGTTCTCTTGTTTGGATCACAGGCAGAAAGCTGACCAGTGTCCAATCCCAAATAATACCATTCCTCTAGAGTGGGACTGTCTCCAGTTAAACTAGTGGCACATTCCTACAGGCCTCCTAATTAAAACTGCTCACAAACATGGGTTTCAGCAAAGGGGTTACTGCTTTAGGACAGCTGGTCCATAAACAACAGTTCCATAGAGATGAAACTTACAAAGTAGTCTGTTAAATACTGCACAAGGTAAAACAAATAGGTTGGATGTCTCTTAGTTCAGGTTATGCACCTTTACAATATTGTTGACCAATGGTTAGCATATTAGTGCAGGATAAAAGTAGATGCTTTTCTGGGAAGCAGCACATTTTAAAGGAGCAATCCAAGTAATATCCTACATGTGTGTTTTGTTTAATAAATTAGTTCTGTAGTATTTAAGTAATAATCCCAGAAGAACAGGGCATTATTGGCCAGTAATGCCCTGTTCTGAGGGGATTATTACTATTATAAGCTAAATGTAGGCTTATTTCATAAATAATAGATACTTTTGTATAGTTAAATAGATTTTTTATTAAAATAAAATGGTAAATACATGAAACCACCTCTATATACTCTTACACTGCAGATAGCTATATCCACACATTGCCGCCCCCTCTGTGTACACACACACACACACTCACACACACAGACAAACTGCTGCTACACACACACACACATACACATACACATACACACACAACAGCACACCACACACAGCAGCTCTACACACACAAGCACACCACACACACACAGGAGCTCTAGACACACAACACAGCACCTCCTATACACACACAACAGCTCTACACACACAAACTCTGCTGCTACACACACATGCTACACCCATAAACACTGCTGCTGACACTGACACACACACACACTGGGGCTCTATACACAGACACAAACTGCTGCTACACATACAATAGCACAACACACACACTCAGCCACAATAAAAAATGCAGCCACTTACTAAACTTTGCACTCTCCCCCCCCCCCCCACACCTCTACACACAACACAGCACAACACAGCACCTCTACACACACCCCACACACACACACACACACACACCCTCCCACACACACACACACACAAAACACAGCACCTCTACACACACAACACTGCACCTCTTTACACAGCACCTCTACACACAACACAGCACCTCTACACACACACACACACACACACACACACACAAACTGCTGCTACACACACATGCTACACCCATAAACACTGCTGCTGACAGTGACACACACACACTGGAGCTCTATACACACACACACACAGCACCTCTACACAGATATACAACACAACAGCACACACACACTGCTACTGACACACACACACAAACTGCCTCCACAAAGAAACTGCTGACAGCCACTTACTTCTTTGCAGACTCTTTCTCCCCCCCCCCCCATCAATTAAACTGAAACTGCTCAGAAAATCTCAGTCAGCTCGGGAGGGGGAGGAGTCAACCCGTGGCTGATACTTCCTGACCAATCCCCTGCCCTGTCTCAGAGCTGTTACTTCATTCTAACCAATCCCCTGCTCTCTCAGCTGTTCTGAAAGCTGATTGGCTGGAAATAAACACATTGAAAACAGCACTTTGCAAGCTGCTAAAATTCCGGGCATTACTGATTGGATAATGGCCGGAATTTTAACCAATCAGAGAGCAGGGTTTTCAATAATGCCCGGAATTTTACTGCTTTAGCCTATAATAGATAATATTTACTACTTTTTTTTTGTTATTCAACTCTTAATGCCATTTTTAATGAGTTTTAATATACTGATAATCCCTTGATTTCTATAGCAGGTTTTAGCACTCTTCCCCAGCAGTGCAACATTTTTGTAACACTTTCCTGTTTGTAATAATGTGTTGCCAATATTCCCAGCAGTTTAAGATGGAAACTGTAACAATAGATCATGTTACTTTAGTAATATAAGAATACATTGTAGCTGCTGAGTTACACAGACTGAAGGATTGATTTGAAACTGAAAGGCAGCCAATTAGTGAACCCTGGGACGTAGGATTTTGCTGATCGATCACAGAATCGGCAGCGTAGCTAATTAGCTTTCAATAAAGGTAATCAAAGGCTGCATATATTAAAAAATAATTTAAGCTGCTTGAATTGCTTCTTTAAAGAACAACATGAATATTCTCTATTGATAACATTTTGTACATGAGCTTTCCAGGCCACTATACAGTATATGAGGTCTTCATAGTATGTACAAACTGTTTCCCATGTTATCAATACTGCTAAGGTAATGAAGGGGTTAACTCCTCCCACAACCTTGCCTACAGGCCTAACCACCCACCCTGGGGCTACTAGCCCCTTCATCCTCCCCCTTCTGCCCCCAATAAACAGGCTATTCAAGTTGAACCTTTTCATTGCTTTAGCAGATAGCCGTTAAGGTAATGAAGCTGTTTTTATTTTAATTTGGATACTAGTGTGCATGAGTAGGGGGTCTCTGGAGCAGAACTGCTTTGATTTTAGGTCCAGGGACCACCTTCTTCCCGAGATTCAGGCCCCGTTATAGGGTGCCGGTATCCCCATGCAATGTTTAAATGTCCCGCATCACGTGACTGGGACATTTAAATGCATAGAAGATACTGGCACCCCATATCTGGGCTAGTATCTTGGGGAGCAGGGGGTCCCCGGACCTGAAATCAATGAGGGTCTGCTCCGAAGACCCCCTGCTCACGTACAGTAGTATTACAATTTTAATAAAAACACAGAGATCGTTTGCGAGATATGTGCAGGGAGAGGAGCTCCCTCTGTACAGCTCTGCAGCCAGATTATACGGGGCAGAACTTTGACTGAGGCTGAGATCTCATCACTGCTGTCTCGTACGTTATTGGCATTTGCCCGTCACATGGTTTGAGAGGTGTTCAGATTCTTTCTGAATACCGTGACAACTCAGCTAACAAACCGTTCGGCGAGAACATGTCAAACCTTGCGAGATAGCAGCAAACTCATCGAGGCTACTAGAATAGGCCGCTCGGACTTGATTATTATCACACAGGTAGGCTAAATGTTATTCCTCCTCTGGGCTTGGGAGCACGAGTGCTACATATACAACATATTGCACACCACTGGCAATAAAGCAGCTAATAATGGCAATCATTCTTCTTTAATGTAACAGTCAATCTCACCTTTCCAGAAGTCTTCACTCCCTTCCACAAGCTGAAATAAAGTAGCACTATCACTACAATAAGACAGGACATCAGCTTCCAACGGGGCATTCCTAAGTCATGGATCCCTCGACTTTCATGAAGATGCAGGACACCTCGCCTTGAGAAAGGGAAATGAAGCAGATGCATAGATAGAAAGTCACCACTGTTAACATTTGACTCTCTCTCCAATTAGGTGACAACATTAAATATATTTTATTTTTAATGGTTTTTTCCTTCTTCAATATTTGCAGTGCTATATTTTATGTAGTATACAACATTTTTGTTAAATGAACATTATAGTTAAAAAATCAAATGATCAAAAGACAGGAAATTTACTTATGGCTCATGGTTGAACCAATAACTCACCACCCATTTTGCTCTGCATGACATCATTAATGACAGCACTGCATGATATGACTTACAGTATGACACCATACATTTAATCTACCGGAATAATCTATTATTATGCAAAATATGCACATTTTACACATTTTAAGAAAAGCAAAGAGTGACTTCAGAGATTGGCAGTGACATCACTGTGCACAGCTTGTGTTAGAAACATTTATAACAATATTATTATTTATAATGTGCCAACATATTCCGCAGCGCTGTACAACAGGGTAGGAGGACGAAAGATAATAAAATAACAAACATTAACATACATTGTTGCAGTAGGTAAAGAGGCCACTGCCCGATTTAGCTTACAATCAATATGGAAGGGTAAGTGAAAAGATAGGGCACAGGGGGTTGGTGGGTTTTGGATTTTAACAGAGCAGCTGTAACACCAACGTACAGCAGCAAGCGGCTGGCACCCGTTGGCTGACCCCTCTGTCACCCACTGCTCCCCACAGTCACCCACTCCCCCCTTTTACTTCCTGTCACTGCCCCCATGTCACCCGTTCCCCCGTCAATCCAGTCCCCCATGTCATGCCCTGTCCCCATGTATCACCCCTTCTCTAGCACCTCATGTGTCACCCCTTCTCGCCTCCTCCCACGTGTCACCTCACCTTTCTCGTCCCACATGTGTTGCCCCCTCTCCACTCACCCCATGTGTCACCCCCTCTTCCCATTCCCACGTTTCATCCCCTTTCCACCCCCCCCCCCCCACTTGTAGTCTGTGTCAGGTTATACTCTGTGTCAGTTTATACACCTGACTGCACTATACACTGACCCAGAGTGTAACCTGACTGCACTATACACTGACCCAGAGTATAACCTGACTGCACTATACACTGACCCAGAGTATAACCTGACTGCACTATACACTGACCCAGAGTATAACCTGACTGCACTATACACTGACCCAGAGTGTAACCTGACTGCACTATACACTGACCCAGAGTATAACCTGACTGCACTATACACTGACCCAGAGTATAACCTGACTGCACTATACACTGACCCAGAGTGTAACTTGACTGCACTAGACACTGACCCAGAGTATAACCTGACTGCACTATACACTGACCCAGAGTGTAACTTGACTGCACTAGACACTGACCCAGAGTGTAACCTGACTGCACTATACACTGACCCAGAGTGTAACCTGACTGCACTAGACACTGACCCAGAGTGTAACCTGACTGCACTAGACACTGACCCAGAGTATAACCTGACTGCACTAGACACTGACCCAGAGTGTAACCTGACTGCACTATACACTGACCCAGAGTATAACCTGACTGCACTAGACACTGACCCAGAGTGTAACCTGACTGCACTATACACTGACCCAGAGTATAACCTGACTGCACTATACACTGACCCAGAGTGTAACCTGACTGCACTATACACTGACCCAGAGTATAACCTGACTGCACTATACACTGACCCAGAGTGTAACTTGACTGCACTAGACACTGACCCAGAGTATAACCTGACTGCACTATACACTGACCCAGAGTGTAACTTGACTGCACTAGACACTGACCCAGAGTATAACCTGACTGCACTATACACTGACCCAGAGTGTAACCTGACTGCACTATACACTGACCCAGAGTGTAACCTGACTGCACTATACACTGACCCAGAGTATAACCTGACTGCACTAGACACTGACCCAGAGTATAACCTGACTGCACTATACACTGACCCAGAGTATAACCTGACTGCACTATACACTGACCCAGAGTGTAACCTGACTGCACTATACACTGACCCAGAGTGTAACTTGACTGCACTAGACACTGACCCAGAGTATAACCTGACTGCACTATACACTGACCCAGAGTGTAACTTGACTGCACTATACACTGACCCAGAGTGTAACCTGACTGCACTATACACTGACCCAGAGTGTAACCTGACTGCACTATACACTGACCCAGAGTGTAACCTGACTGCACTAGACACTGACCCAGAGTGTAATCTGACTGCACTAGACACTGACCCAGAGTATAACCTGACTGCACTATACACTGACCCAGAGTGTAACCTGACTGCACTATACACTGACCCAGAGTGTAACCTGACTGCACTATACACTGACCCAGAGTGTAACCTGACTGCACTATACACTGACCCAGAGTGTAACCTGACTGCACTATACACTGACCCAGAGTATAACCTGACTGCACTAGACACTGACCCAGAGTATAACCTGACTGCACTAGACACTGACCCAGAGTGTAATCTGACTGCACTAGACACTGACCCAGAGTGTAACCTGACTGCACTATACACTGACCCAGAGTATAACCTGACTGCACTATACACTGACCCAGAGTATAACCTGACTGCACTATACACTGACCCAGAGTGTAACCTGACTGCACTATACACTGACCCAGAGTATAACCTGACTGCACTATACACTGACCCAGAGTGTAACCTGACTGCACTATACACTGACCCAGAGTATAACCTGACTGCACTAGACACTGACCCAGAGTGTAATCTGACTGCACTAGACACTGACCCAGAGTATAACCTGACTGCACTATACACTGACCCAGAGTGTAACCTGACTGCACTAGACACTGACCCAGAGTATAACCTGACTGCACTATACACTGACCCAGAGTATAACCTGACTGCACTATACACTGACCCAGAGTATAACCTGACTGCACTATACACTGACCCAGAGTGTAATCTGACTGCACTAGACACTGACCCAGAGTATAACCTGACTGCACTATACACTGACCCAGAGTATAACCTGACTGCACTAGACACTGACCCAGAGTATAACCTGACTGCACTAGACACTGACCCAGAGTGTAATCTGACTGCACTAGACACTGACCCAGAGTATAACCTGACTGCACTATACACTGACCCAGAGTGTAACTTGACTGCACTAGACACTGACCCAGAGTATAACCTGACTGCACTAGACACTGACCCAGAGTGTAACCTGACTGCACTATACACTGACCCAGAGTATAACCTGACTGCACTAGACACTGACCCAGAGTATAACCTGACTGCACTATACACTGACCCAGAGTGTAACCTGACTGCACTATACACTGACCCAGAGTGTAACCTGACTGCACTAGACACTGACCCAGAGTATAACCTGACTGCACTATACACTGACCCAGAGTGTAACCTGACTGCACTATACACTGACCCAGAGTGTAACCTGACTGCACTATACACTGACCCAGAGTGTAACCTGACTGCACTATACACTGACCCAGAGTGTAACCTGACTGCACTAGACACTGACCCAGAGTATAACCTGACTGCACTATACACTGACCCAGAGTATAACCTGACTGCACTATACACTGACCCAGAGTATAACCTGACTGCACTATACACTGACCCAGAGTGTAACCTGACTGCACTATACACTGACCCAGAGTGTAACCTGACTGCACTAGACACTGACCCAGAGTATAACCTGACTGCACTAGACACTGACCCAGAGTGTAATCTGACTGCACTAGACACTGACCCAGAGTGTAATCTGACTGCACTAGACACTGACCCAGAGTATAACCTGACTGCACTATACACTGACCCAGAGTATAACCTGACTGCACTATACACTGACCCAGAGTATAACCTGACTGCACTAGACACTGACCCAGAGTGTAACCTGACTGCACTATACACTGACCCAGAGTATAACCTGACTGCACTAGACACTGACCCAGAGTATAACCTGACTGCACTAGACACTGACCCAGAGTATAACCTGACTGCACTATACACTGACCCAGAGTGTAACCTGACTGCACTATACACTGACCCAGAGTATAACCTGACTGCACTAGACACTGACCCAGAGTATAACCTGACTTCACTATACACTGACCCAGAGTGTAACCTGACTGCACTATACACTGACCCAGAGTGTAACCTGACTGCACTAGACACTGACCCAGAGTATAACCTGACTGCACTATACACTGACCCAGAGTATAACCTGACTGCACTAGACACTGACCCAGAGTATACACCCTGGCACAGAATATAACCAGACTGTGTTGGTGCAATGCAGGGTCACCTCTGGGGCTCTAGTTCTTTCCGGTGGTGTTCCCACCACCAACCCAAAATGCCCTACCTCAGTCACAGTCCCGGCTATGCCCCTGGTGATTATTCTATACTTAATATTATTTATTAAAAAAATAGGTAAACCAATTACAGAAATGATGAATGTATTTTAGAGGCTGTAATGGGCATAGAGATAAAGGGGATTTGCTTGGAAAAAATCCACAAATAAACCAGATTTTTTTTCAATTTCTTTTCAACATTCATATTTCAAAGCTAGTGATATCAAAGAAAATGTTTCATAATCTATGAAACGAGTTTTTCGTAAAATTTGTTTTCAATTTTAGAAGAATTATTTGCATCCCCAGATACTTAATGTGTCTCCGCCAGTGTTTCATTGTTATTAGGGAGAAAAAATATGGCTGGAAAGTCTGCAAAGGACACGATACCGCTGCTTTCTATTGCTTGGCCAATACAATGGAGTTACTGGGGCTGTAAATGTCCCGTTTCTAACTCACCACTAAGGAAAAGTCCCACCCTTCCCCTAACATCATCTCAACTCTGGTTAACATAACTAGAACACATTCCCAGCCAGCTCAAACTCCTACACCCACCACATAATGAATATATATTTATGCCAAAAAAGAGTGCTACTGAGCGTGGCAAATGTATACAACAGAAGACAGGGGTGCCCAATGCTCCATCCAATTGACAAAACATATTTGGTAATAAGTATAAAGTTTAAATACTTCAATAATAATAATAATAATAATAATAATTACTTGGTTATTTAGTTAAACCCTTTGGCCAAAGCGTCGTAAGCCTGCATACCAAACGTCAAGGTATAACCAAAAATGCAGGTCCTACACTACACTGTGAACCCTTCCTTTTACCATCATAGGTCCTGTTCTTGCAGCAAATGAAAAGACCTCCCAAGTTAAAAAGGTGAGGAGGAGTGAGCTCTGGGGTGGAGGTGCCACCAGCCTCCAAGCAACTATTACCAATCAGACATTGATTAACACACATTCCCAGCTAGCTCAAACTCCTACACCCACCGCATCATGAATATATATTTATGTCAAAAAGGAGTGCTACTGAGCGTGGCAAATGTATACAACAAAAGACAGGGGTGCCCAATGCTACATCCAATTGACAAAACATATATGGTAAGAAGAATAAAGTTTAAATACTTCAATAATAATAATAATAACTTGGTTATTTAGTTAAACCCTTTGGCCAAAGCGTCGTAAGCCTGCATACTGTACCAAACGTCAAGGTATAACCAAAACTAATGCAGGTCCTACACTACACTGTGAACACTTCCTTTTACCTCTGCATGAGGGGAAAGAACCATAGTAAATCCTGTTCTTGCAGCAAAGTGAAAAGACCTCCCAAGTTAAAAAGGTGAGGAGGAGGAGTGAGCTCTGGGGGTTTAACTAAATAACCAAGTAATTATTATTATTATTATCATTGAAGTATTTAAACTTTATACTTATTACCATATATGTTTTGTCAATTGGATGTAGCATTGGGCACCCCTAGCATAACTAGAAAACAAATCTGATCTTGGGGGATTGCTACTTTAGTTGAAACAGAAATATGGTATAAAACTAATTTTTTATCTGCTTATAAATCCTTATGAATTGTTTCATACGGCATTTATTTCCTTTTTTTTTCATATCTTAAAAAAAAGAATATATACAAAAGCTTCTCCTGTTGTCTTTAATAAGGATACAAAGGTGCTGTATGGTAGCTACGCACAGCTGCTTAATGTATGACAATATAGTAATAGAGGAGGGTACATGCACACAATAATATGGTGCTGCAGGGGGGGTAGTTATCTGCCGGTGCACTGGGTCCAGGGAGGCCCAGGTATCCCAGGGTATATCAGTGAGGAGAAGGGAAGCAGGCACATGGACTTATGCAAAGAATTGAATGTGGCACATTACACGTCTGTGTGCCTGCTTCCCTTCTCTTCACTAATGTATGACAATATGACAGGAATATTCATTCCTTATAGGGAATTCCAAAGAACTTAAATGAACTGGTTTATATACCAAATAAACACAACTGGCAGTTCCACAATGACCTTGTAAGTACATTGACAGTGACTCACTATAACAGAATAAAGACTCGTTCAGTCCATTTTTTTCTGGGGTTTTGAACATTGTGCTCAACACAGAGACTAATGATTCTTTTTATACAGGTGCATTAAGTGGTACTGGCACATTGTCACTTACAGTAAGTGCCCACCATGCTACCTATTAGATTAAGGTTTGGATATTGCTTGCATCCTGCTAACACACTGCAATCTTTGGGCACCAGCAGCATAAAGACTCCAGTCTACACTACAACTACCTTGACCCAAACCCACATTGCTAATACCTTGTTTCTTCTGTAACTATGAGTACTTTGCTTCACACCCCAATAAGAATTGGATGCCTTACGCACTTATTTTGCATTCATGCATTGTGGATGGTTTGGATGTATGTTCAAGTCAGTCACTTGATAAAGTCCCCTAGGAGGGATGAAACATTGTGTTTTTGTGCTGAATACATTTTTCTAAAGAAATCCAAAGTTGCCCTGGATCATTCTACTTTCCTCATTGCTGGATCTTCTAGGCAGATATCCCTGAGGGGGAGCACCGGTCTTTGCAAGTATCTTATTTGTTTATTGTGGTGTGCAGCTTCTCTTGTTATATTGGGGTATGTTCAACCATCTGTTTTAATGTGTTTTGTACCAACCCGCTACTATTTTTTTTTACCTTGTATGGCCCTATGTGTACATTTCCTTTTTTTGTGTGTGCTGGATAACATGCACACATATTTCTTTGTTATTTGGGGGGTATTGGCTACCCTGCTCTCCATGGACTAAACACATAAACTTTTTCCCTATCTCTGCTTTATTTGCACAGAGTGCTGTGAAGTGCACCTATTATTCTGCAGCTTACGGCATTACCAGCATGTTCTCAGTACTGGAGATAACAAACATGAATTGCATTAATTTTCTATCTTTTGTTTTGTTTTATGATACATATAAATATATAGATAAATAGTAAATAGCCCTATCCTAAAGTGAGCAACAGTGGTGTAACTACAATCTTTGGGCCTCATTTCAAACATTTTTTACAGGCCCCCTCAGCACTCTCTCACCTCCTCTCTAACTCTCCCCCTCCTCTCTAACTCTCCCCCTTCTCTCTAACTCTCCCTCTTCTATCAAAGGCTAAGTACCTGCTGGCGCTGAGCGTGCTCATGCTTGGAGAGCGCTCCAAGCACGAGCGCCAGGTGTCCTGCTTGTGCGCGGGCGCGGGGCATTGCGGGTAGTTGAGCGCACGGATAAGTATAGATTTGTTTGTTTATCTAAGCGCCGATCATGGCTGAGCGTGTGTGCACGCGCACGAGCGCCACGCGCACCGCGCGAGTGGGGACTTACATATATCTATATATGTAAGTCTCCTCCGCAAGCTCAGCCCGATCAGCGCTAGCGGGAACTTAGCCTAACTCTCTCTCTCCTTCTCTTTAACTCTCTCCCCTTCTCTCTAACTCTTCCACCCTTCTCTCTACCGCACTCTAACAACTTCTCTAACTCTCTCACTCTTCCCACTTACTCTCTAACTCTTTCACTCTCCCCGCCACCTCTCTAACTCTCTCTGCCCCCTCCACTCTAACTTTCAAACACAATTTCCCTTTACTCTCTAACACTCTCTCTAACTCTCTCTCTCTCTCTCACACTGTTCCCCTCCTCTCTAACTCAATTCCCCCTCCTCTCACTCATTTCCCCATTCCTCTCACACACAATCCCCCTCCTCTTACCTTGCCTTGTGCTCAATGTGCGACGGGGACGAGGCATTGGGTCCCACGTGAATGGGAAGTTGGGGCCACGCGGGTGGATGCCGAAGTTGGGCCAGATTTCTAGGGAGGCCCAACTTCTGGCACCGACCGGGACACGGGTACACCAGTAAGGGTGGGTGGTACTTGGTGAGAGGCCCCGCAGCAAACAAAGGTCCCGGCTGCCTGACAAGGAGATTGGGCTTGACCTCTGCCAGTGTCAGCCAGCCAGGCCCCCCCTGCACTCAGTCCCTCCCCCCCCCACCCACATTGCAGGGTTTTGCAGTAGTGTAGTTACGCCCCCGGTGAGCAATCTAATCCATAGGCTAGCCTTAAAGTTTGGCAAAACCCTCCAAGGGACACATTTTTATTGTTTGTTAGTTTCTGTAGTTGTGTTCATGTTAATCCAGGAAGCTACTATATTGTGGTATTTTATTATTGTCTTTTCAACCGGGTATATCCAAGTACTGTACTTAATATACAAGCATTCTCACTACTCAATTCCCAGCCCTATGCCTAGATACGGATCTAAGAGGGCCACAGGTTTTACAGCAGTAAGAAAAAGGGGGTCAAATGTTTATTTTCTGCCATCAAATTATTTGTTTCTACCGTACGTTTCACAATGTGGATGGAGGACTTTACATTATTTGATCCCATTTATGGTCCATCAATTCCAGTGCAGATTCAGTAGGAGATCAAATAAAGCACTAAATGGATCTACAATCCCATTACTGTCTGAAGTGCATGAGATGATCTGCTTCATCCTCTCTCAGAATGTAAGACAATATTAAAGAACATAGCAATCACTGTTTGGAGAATCTGCAGCTGAAATATATAGTAGTGCAAAAGGAAGTAGAAAACAATTGCTTTTAGGAAAAAGGTCCACATTAAAATAACAACCATATCCCAGAGAAGATTGAGATCAGTGATGCTGAAGTGTGGCATTGTCTCCTGCCTGGAGGTCCACATTTACAAAGCAGTCTATTCCATAAGACATCTTCCAGATACAGAAGACACATTATAATTGGCTTTGGCCAAGTAATATTGGGAGTTGATTCCTAACTTTTCCTGCACCTTGGAGATTGTAACTGCAGACACAGTGAACTCCTAGCCTATTGCGTTATGGACGTGATGCCATGGCAGTCAGGACCCTTTTCCTGCAGCTCATTGGTACAGCTTCATTTATTAGGAGGTATTTCATTTATGCACTGCCATAGCTGAAATGCGCTCAACTTTGGTGCTCAGAATGTTTCTGGCACCTGTTAGTAAGGACTTTTGCACATGGCCCCATTGCCTTTGTTATATTATCCTCTGTTGCTACACATTTGTTTGCTCTCTGTTTTACTTCTCGTGTGTAATCTTCACCGTCTTTTTTTCAAAGATATGGTCACAAAGCTAACATATTTAGCAGCTATCAAAGCCAAACAGCTTCCAGCAAAAAAAAACATTAGTAGCTCAAAAGAACTTCTCCACCTCTCTAAATCCGACATAATGGTAAACAAGCGGCAGCCACACATCAAAACCTCCTGACATTGGTAACATCTGTTGCAGTAAAAAATTAGCACAACAAAAGCACATCTTTCTGGGAATAAAAGGCCAGATGTCTAAAGTAACTACAGTAGTTTTGATATAACATTGATGCTCTCCATTCCTACAAACATGCAGGTGGAGAAAACAAACTAAAACAGGGGGATGCAAAAAGCAGTTGATAAGTAAGGTATCATAAATTAAAGAGGCAATCCAATTTTTTCTTTATCATTTTTTTTTTTAATACAGGTATGAAGCACGAGGTCACCAGATCTGAATCCCATTTCTTTCAGCTGTGGGGACCCCCTGCCACTGGAGGGACTTACCTCTGAAGTGGGTGCCTGTAGCCGCTCCAGGGTTCACTATATGGCTGCTTTTCAAAGCTCCCAAGCCCTGCGGGCCAAAATGAAGCTGCGACATCAACAGGTGCGGCTTCCTATTGGTCCGTGTGACGAGGAAGATGAAATCTGCAGAGATACCGGCACCCCGTTCCGAGTTAAATATCTCTGGAAACAGGGGGTCCCCAAAGCAGAAATTAATGGGGTTTAGCCCAGAAGACCCCCTGCTTCAAACCTGTATTAAAAGATGAAGAAGAAAAGAACGGCTTGGATTGCTCCTTTACTGCAAGTCCTGTTGTTCATTCAGTCACATGGAAAAGAAGATCAAGCATTTTTAATATTGCCCTCAAATCAATCCTTCATTAATAGAGATAAGGTTTGCAGTTGAAGACTTGGCAAATTGTGTGCAGTTACTGTACAGTACTCCCAGAAACCTCAGCAGCTAAAACGTGTGTCTTTTGTCTAGCAGAAATCTATAGGTGTTAGCTAATTGCTCTTGGTGAAATACCTACAATTGGCTCTTGTGTTTGACACAAAGTAACAAAAAAGTTGGAGCGCAGAAAGAAAAATGGTGGTGTTAGACAAAATCACTTTAATGGGTAAAATAACATTTAAAAACTTACAATCAGTAAAGCTGCATCGCCCATGGGGTTCCCAAGCCTGTCCTCACTAACACTGCCTCCCTCGGCAGTGCCCTACTGCGAGTCGCTGCCCTGCTACAACCCGGAAGTGGAAGTCCAATGCTGGGCTCTCTTGCGAGATCGCTATTCAGGAAGTGCTGGCTCTGGCTGGATATTAGAAATGAACCCCTGTAGGCTACAGGTACCACTCTCCAAGACCGAGTGTGTACCCTATATTCTATGCAACCCCTCAACGCGTTTCGCGCGATCTTGCGCTTCGTCAGGAGGTAGTATACATCTCAGGGGGCTGCCTTATATAGGCCACCACTCCCCTAATCGTGCTAAATCTCTTACACTTGTGCATACTTGTTACAATGAATAATTAATGATCCTGTGATTAGACAAATACTCTCAACATGACATACATAAAAACAATTCACTATTCTCTTATACATTAAATTTAAAACCTTTCCCCCTAAAACATACTTTCAAATTACTGTAAAAGTTCCTTAAAATACTCCCTAACTTGTAATTAGATCCTTAGATCATTCGCCTGCTAGTCAGCATATTGGAATTGCCTACTCTAATAAAACTTAATCTAGTTGCAGATCACTTTAGAAGTTTTATTTTACAGTTTATATATAAAATATCTATATCCTCTTTCACCTATTAGAAATAAAAATAAAAAAAGTACCAACTAGAATTAAAAACTGTTCAATTTAAAACCCATATGTTACTTGTTGTAAAATTAGAATCCATATAGCTATCTCAGGAAGGGATTTAACTCTATCATTTCATTCAGACCATCAGGCATTTTACTTTTAAGTGTGTATATCCAAAATTGTTCGCGTTGGAGTAACTTTAGATCTCTATTCCCTTTTCTAATGTCTTTTTGGACTATCTCTAAACCTCTAAACCTTAGACCTTCAGGTGACCCATTGTGGTAATGTAAGAAGTGCAGGGACAAATTGTGTACTTTTTTGCCATTTTCCACATTACGTTTGGCGTTTCTAATACCGTTAACATGTTCGCCAATTCGCACTTTAAGTGGTCTTATAGTTTTCCCAACGTAACATTTGTTGCATGGACATGTGATAATGGAAACTATAAAATTTGTTTGGCATGTAATAAAATCTTTAATTTTATATTCTGACCCTGTTTGTTGATTCACAAAGACCTTCTCAGTGGACATGTATTGGCACATTACGCATTTCCCACATTTGAAATTACCCAAAGGTTTAGTCAAAAAGTGTGTTTGCTTTAAAACATTTGATCCCTTTAAAAAACTAGGGGCCAAAATATTTTTCACATTTTGTGCCTTCCTAAAAATAACCTTTGGTTTGTCCTTAAGTTTTTTACCTAAAATGGGATCCATTTGTAAGACCTCCCAATGTTTATTCACCAAGTGTCTAATTTTGGATTCCTGTTTACAAAAGTCTGTTATAAACATAGGTGTTGTGTCATTACTATCGGATCTCACTTTTCTTTGCGGTGCTAGTAATGTGTTTCTGGGTCTATTTTCACTTTTGATAAAGGATTTCTGTATTAGATCTTTATCATAACCTTTCTCTATAAAGCGCTGTCGTAAAATGTTAGATTGTTCATTGAAATCCTTAGGTTCTGAACAATTTCGTTTCACCCGCAAAAATTGCCCATATGGTATGTTATTGAGCCAATTTGTAGAGTGATTGCTACTAAAGTCTAGATAGGAGTTTGACACAAAGTACCTTTACATCAAGCAAACATTTCTAGTTTCTATATCTCTTATCTATAAAGTCTCTCGGCTTCAAAGATGAGGCAAAAAGTTTGCACACATTACCACCAAATATATCCATCAAAAAATAAACCAGCATTGCCCTAATTTTACAGCCGGAAGAATATCTTTGTTTTTTCCATCTAATTGTGTGTTTATCCAACATTATATTGGTTGCAATTAAAGTTAAAATAAGTAAGGACATATAGAAATAAAACGCGTATTAATTGTGAGTCAAACTGCTTTTCATGGGGAATGTAAAACTTGTTAAATCTCTTCAGTTAAGGATTGAGATATACTAATGTAACATGTCAAAGAGCAATATAATTCATGAATAAATGTAAAAAAGAACTACAATCAAAAGACTGAAAAATACTTACGCCATGAATCTTCAGTCATGTATCTACCTGCCCACTATACATGAAGATATGCTACATAAGAAAACCACATTAAATCATATTTGAACATACTGTACTTTTTACTATAAAACATACAATGGGGTTTATCCAATGTAGTCCAAGTAGGCCGCTTCAGACTACAGGTGTTCGCCTACCTTCGCTCTGGCAGATTCTGCACGCCATTTGACCTGCGGTATGGACTCCATGGACACACAGAACATATGGATACCCACTGTGAGTTACTTCAGCCCTGTTTATTATTCATAAGTCATTTTGGGGACATATATTGTTCTCTTGTTATTGTGCTTGGGCCATTGGCAGCACTAGGTACTAGTTCCCCATGGGATGCTGATATTTCTTACACTCTATATGGAGTCCAATTGCGGAGTGTTTATAACATTATATGGATACAATTAACCTTTGAAGCACCGGTTCCTTCACCTATACTACAGATGCAGCCAGCCTTCCCGTTCGTGTGACCGTGGGTGAAATGCTGCTGGGGAAGGTTGCTACTGCTACGGCACTGTGGGGGATCCATTCTTTCCAATGGGACCTCCCGCAACGTTAATCCTTCCAGTCCGGATTTGGCGCAGTCAAGGGACCACACAGGCTCGCGGCCACCCGAACGGTAAATCTGGCTAAATGAATGACACCCTAAGATTAGGGTGACCAGGTGTCCCGGTTTAGCCGGGACAGTCCCGTTTTTTTAACCTCTGTCCCGGTTTTTTAGTCTCTGTCCCGGCTGCCCTGCATGCTGTAAAATGTTCCTTTTTTTTTGTGGCTGTTCTGCTTTTGACCATCAGAGCAGGGGGGGGCAGCAGAGAG